>NW_005178810.1:460545-564516 GCF_000350225.1 Chondrus crispus
GCCCAACTCCGCTCCCTGCGTGAAGGGAGGTTCGATAGAGTGACGCGGTCCTTAGAGAATCTCCGAGCACTGATCGACGAGTTACACTCGCGGATAGTGCTCGTCGAAGACTCCCGTTTCGCCTCGCCCGGACCGTCCGGGCAAGGTCGCCCTGAGAGGCCGACCTCGGTGAGACGACCCGAGGACCGAACCTCTCCGTTCGCAGAGCAATTGGGTGCGTTCGTGCACCTCTCGGCTGAGCTCAACGCCACCCGTCGGCGTGCTCGTGACATGGAACGTACCATGGCCGAAAGGCTACCCGGTGCCCCCTCGAGAGGGCCCGGTGGTACCGTACCTCCGAGCGCCGCCACCACCGAAGGTTGGCGTCCGACTGGTGCCGCTACCAGTCGGACTGCAGAAGGAAGCCGTCCTCAGATAGACGCGAACTTCGCGTCTGAGACCCAAGCCTTGCCGCCTATCGCCGGAAGTAGGCGGCAAGTGGACCGCGTATCGTACGCGGACGAACAGGACCGTGGAGGAGCCGCCCGCGGATCCGGAGAACCGATGTTCTCCGTCGATCCCCGCTGGGGCGGCTACCCGCCGGCGAGTTACACCGAGCATCCAGGTCCGGTAGACGTCCGTACGCTACCGGTTACCTCCTTCGGCACGCTGGGTCCCGCTGAACCCGAGCTCGAGCCGGTACATACGATGATCCAAGAGTTCAGCGCCGTTGCTGACTATCGTATGTACCGCTTGGATAACACCTCGAGGCTCGTTACCTCGGGTGACGCGGGACGGATCGCGAAGTACGTCCAACGCTGTCGTGGGATCCCTCCCACGATGCGCAGCTTCGACGGTACCGACCCGATCCAGCTGCTGCCGTTTTTGAAGGATATCCGAATCACCTTTAACTCGCAACACCTGACCGAAGGTGTTGCGGTACGAGTCCTCGCGCACTTCCTCGAGCGCGACGCGGAGCGCCTGTATACGAGTTATACGATGCGTGGCCTCCGCGCCGGCCAGCTCCACGGCGACGTCAGCTGGCCGGGGCTCGTGAATCAATTCTTAAAACGCTACCTCACGGATGACGTGTTAGGTGAAGCGTACGACGCTGTCGCTACGGCGCGACAGCAATCGCATGAGACGGAAAGCACGTTTGCTGACCGACTCGAGACTGCCGCGTTCCGATGCACGGCAGTCTTCTCCGAACAATCCCTCGCGCACTACTTCGTGCGGGGACTTGCACCGGCAACCCGTGCCGCAGTGTCCGAAACTGTGCAAAGGCTGCCAGGCAGTCAGAAGACCGATCTTCCGACCATCCGCCGTATCGCCACGGCGGAAGGTACAACGTACCGCGCCCGGCGCGGTTTACCTCTGCCGGATTCGAAACCGGCAGGGAGGGCTGGCACGACTACGAAGTCCGCCGCGACAAGTTCGCCCCCGTCGACCCTCCATATCGGGGAGGATGAGTGGCAGGCCGACCCTGTCGTCATTGCGCAAGGAGCAGGGTGTAGTATAACCCCCCCCTGGGGCTTTATTTTAGATTAGATCAACTCAGAATCGGATCGGTTACTGTAGAGCTCGATGCTCTACAGTACCACCACGTGTAACCCCGAGTACAGGGGGCGCGCGTGTACACGTGTACGCGTGGGACCGAAGAGCGCACACACACACGTGTACTGTCAGCCCCGATGGCTGACAGTATTACAGTGTCGACCGACCGCTACAGGACGTCGCTACAGTACATCGGTACTGTACTATTATGATAGGTTATTATGTACATTAAATATGGAGCGGACCGGCGGCGGTGGAGGAGGACAGGCACGGACTTGTCACCCACCGACCGTCAAGGTCCGACTTCCCGCTTATTCTAAGGTAGCGTTCGCTAACTACCTTAGAGCGGCACCGAGCGCGGGTTGAGGACGCGCGCGGTACGCCCACGAGCCGGCTCCGCCTCCGCCCGTCGGTACTGGATCGTTACCCAGTACCGCGCCGGGGCGTCGAGGCGTCGAACCGCTCGCGCGTACCGGCGTCCTCCCCGTTCCCGCTCTACCACGCTACCCGGGCCCGCTGCCCGGTGCCGTTAGCTGGTGTCCCGCTTCTCCCCCGTCTTCCCGTTCGGACGGGGTCTACGTCGAGCTGCGCATACACCCCTCTCCGTTGGGGGTGTTTATGCTACACAGGGCCCGTGGGGGCAAGAACCCCCTCACCGATGTCGACCGGAACGACATCGAGTTTCGCGACCGCATTCGTGGCCACTCCGAGAGTGGCAAGGGGCACGGACCCCCGCGTCGCCGAGCTCGATATCTCGAGTCGAGATAGGGGAAGCGCCTCGCCTCGCGTGCCCCTCCTCACCAATGAGGAGGCGCGGCACGCGGCGACCTTCGCCTCAACGGACCGCAGCGCGTACGTGTGCTGGCTATGCCGTACGTACGGGCATGCCATGTACGCGTGCCCGTTCCTGTCGCCGGAACAACGAATGTTCACGGCGTACAGGAACTACCGCTACCGGATGGAGACGCGCCCCGGTGCGCGTAATCTCCTCCGGCAAGCGGCGAGCGAGGGCCGTCCCCCGCGTCAAGGTTTCCCGAACCGATCGGGTGGGGGCGCGCGCTTCGCCCCCCGTGGAGGCGGGTACCGTCGTAACGAAGTCGATCGTCGGGATCGACCCGCCTACCGGCAGGCGGACACAAGGTACCCCCGACAAGGAGAAAGAGGGGACCGAGACCGTTCTCGGTTACCCCAACAGGTACAAAGTGCGATAATGTACCTGCAAGACTGGGTAGAGGATCCGTACCCTCTACCCACGGAGGGTCACGAAGGCGAGCCGACTCGCTTCGTCCCCCATATCCTGCGACGACTGGACGCTGCAGGTCAAGGCCCGGAAGTGCCCGAATACTTCGCCAAGGCCGCCGAGCCGCAGTGGGGGAATCGTCCCGACCCACGCGGCCGGCTACTGGAAGAAGACCTGGCCGTCGATAGCCAGGAGGTTAGCTCCGATAGCACGGGTAGTTCGAAAAAAGGGTATAGACGGTTACGTACACGCGGTCGCGTGAGCCGTCTTGTCCCCACGGACTAGACCCGACCCCGCGTGCTCGCCAAGGACACGGAGGGTATTTTCCGATAATACATCCCCCGCTACCTGAGGCGAGCACGGGAGCTCCTTTAATGCCGATACAGGAGGGAGCGCACGTCTAGGCCTCCAAAGGCCCGACGTTAGGGGAACAAGACACCGGGACAGCCGACGTTCTGGTGAGGCGTAACGATGGCGACGGGGGCAACGACGACCGAAAAGATTCGGTCGACCCCCTGACTCCCGCGAGCCCAAGGTCGCCGGAGAAAGGTCCGTGTCGTACGGACTCGAGTAATCCGAGGGGGGTAACTGATCCGCGGACGCCCCAAGAAAGGGAGAGAAGGAAACGCAAGCGGGGCCAGCACCGAAATCGAAGGCCCCGGCGGAACGAACTCACCGATAAGGCCGCCCCAAAGGTTGTCGACGGCGTCATTTGCCTTATGACGTCGAAGATTTACAACGTCCTCGGCTCGATAGCCACAGAAGGAAATGCATTTAAACCCCGCACGATCGCCGTTGACACGTGCTCGGGGTATAATCTGGTCAGGAAGGCCGACCTTCCCCCCGATTGGACGCGTTACGTCGTGCACGACGCACCTCTGCCACGATTGGCAGGCGCGAATAGCAACCCCCTCAAGCTTTCGGCCGTCGTCCGCCTGGCCGTGCGGTTGAGGAACACGGTGTTCCGAATTCCGTTCGTAGTCGCGGACCAGCTCGCCGTGCCGGTCGTCCTCGGCACGGCCTTCATCGATACGCACGTGCGATGTATCGACATCGAGGCTCAACGGATGGAGCTGCGCCAAGGCGGCTCTGTTGCAATCGTCGACGGAAAAGGGGAGCCGACTCCCCGTACCAAGCGTAGCGGACGCCAGACGAGACGGCCCGATGTACGAGAGGAGGCCCCGCAGGCCATCCGAATCGCCCGCTGGGTCACCATCCCCGCGAGTTTGCAAGCCCTAGTGCGCGTCACCACCGCGGGGAGGGGCCTCGTATTCATGGAGCCGAAGCCGTCACTTCAACACCGACATGGGGTGAGGCTGACGAACGGCGTCGTCGAGGTACTGCCGAATCAGACCTTCTACGTCCTCGTCGCGAACTTTTCGCGACGGGAAAAGCGGCTTCCGAAGCACACCGTCGTGGGGTATGCGACGCGCAACCCCCTCGCGATCCTGACGCCCGAACGTCGCGTCGCCCAGGGGGTCGCACACGCGCTACACCTGACCGACTTGACCGATCAAGTCGGGAGGGCAAGAGCTGGACGACCAAGCTCCGATGAGCTAGAGACCGTTAGGAGGGAACAGGTGGGTACGGACGATCGGCCACCTAGAGACCAACCGACGGCGGGAGGCACCGTAAGCCCCCACAATAAGGATCCCAAAAATCCACCGATGGATTGGGAAAAAGAGGTGGACTTGTCATACATCGACGAAGACAAGCTCCGTGGCCACGTACTCGAGATGCTCCGTAAGCATTCGAGTCTGTGGAGCGGTGCGCTCGGAACGATCCAAGCCACGGAGCACCGCATCCCTCTCGAACCGGGAACGAAACCGATTCGTTCGATGCCCTATCGGAAGAGGCCCGCCATGCGCGAAACGGTTGCCAAGGAGGTCAACCAAATGCTGAACGCAGGGGTTATCGAACCCGCGAGCACCGAGTGGGCGTCCCCGGTGGTGCTCGTTCCGAATAAAGACGGCTCTCTTCGGTTCTGCTTGGACTACCGGGCGTCTCAACGCGAAGACCGCAGCGGATTCGTATCCGCTGCCCCGGATGGACGACTGCATCGATTTGTTAGGAGATGCAGCCGTCTTTACGACGTTGGACTGCAATTCCGGTTATTGCCAGATCTCCGTCGCTCCGGAGGACCGGGATAAGACCACGTTTACGACGCACATGGGCACGGTTCGCCACCTGCGCATGCCGTTCGGACTAAAAGGGGCACCGGCCACCTTCCAACGTGCATTGGATATTATCCTTTCCCGAGTCCGCTGGCAAATATGCCTCGTCTATCTCGATGACGTCATAGTGTTCTCGCGTACGGACGCGGAACACGCGAAGCATCTCGACATTGTCTTGAGCTTGTTACGGAGTGCCGGCATCTCCCTCAAGCTCAAGAAGTGTAGCTTCTTTCAACCGAAGGTACACTACCTGGGGCACGTCACCTCCCGAGGTAAGTTGAGCGTGGCCGATACGGCGGCCGACGCTCTCCGGACGTTCACGTTCCCGAGGACGCTGACGCAGGTGCGCTCGTTCCTCGGGGCGTGTAACGTATATCGCCGCTTCGTTAAGGGCTTCTCGAAAATAGCCCGTCCGTTGACGGATATGACGCGCAAGGATTCCGATCCTGACTTCTATAATCCTACCGAGGATCAACTCCAGGCGTTCGAGAACCTTAAGGAGTGCATGATCGCTCCGCCGATCCTCGCGTTGCCTCGGCATGGACGACCGTACATGATCGACACCGACGCGAGCGCGTACCAACTAGGCTGCACGCTGCTCCAAGAGCACGACCAGCCAAACGATTGGGGCCCCGTTGGGTATTGGTCTTACTCGCTGAACGACAGCGAACGACACTACAGCGCTACGGAGTGCGAATGCTTCGCCGTATTGTGGGCCGTCCGCACACTACGGCCGTACGTAGAAGGCACGAAGTTCACCGTACGGACGGACCATGACGCCCTCCGATGGCTCATGTCCCTCACCGAGAGTTCCGGAAGACTCACCCGGTGGCGGCTACGTCTGGCTGAATACGATTTCACCATTCAGTACAGCCCCGGGCGTGTGCACCAGGTACCGGACGCCCTGTCACGCCTCGTGTCGCCGAGAGTCGCCGACGTCCCTCGCCCCAGCGTCGAGGTGGATGACGACATTCCCACCTTCGACGCGGGCACGACCGTTCGAGACGTATCGAACGAGCTCGCGGGCCACGTTTGCATCGCGAGCTGCGACCACGAGGTCGAGCACATCTTTGCGACGACACAGAACCAAGCCAGTTCACGAAGAAGGTCGCGCACCCGAGCGCGCGACGAGCCGAGGGGCGACGACGAAGCCCCCGCACTCCAAGGACCGAATTCGTTCGGGGAGGAGAATGACGAGTTCGACGCCACCGACATCGAGCGCACCGCAGACCACGAGGCTGGCGCGCCCGACTCTTCGGTTGCCCCTCTGCAGGACGACCTTCCGGCTCCTCTTACGATAGAGGAGATTGCCGAAGAGCAACGCGTGGATGACTTCTGCCAAACCGTTTTGGCACGACAGTCAGAGTCCCGGGACTCCGCGTTCTTCGAGGACCACCAGGAGGTGCTCAAACGGAGACACCCCTTCGACCCAGCTATCGTGCAGGTGGTGGTATCTCGGACGCTCCGCGCCAGGCTCCTTCGCCTGTGCCACAACCCGGTCATCGCAGGGCACCCGGGCCAGAATCGTATGTACTACGCGCTCCGTCGCGAGTACTACTGGCCCCATCTGGCCGCAGATGTCGCAGCCACGGTGCGAGGGTGTCGAACCTGCGCGATGAACCGGGTGAAGCTGAGGAAACATCTCAACCGATTGAGATTGTTTCCAGCTACGAGGCCCCTCGAGAGCCTCGCGATCACATCTTGGGGCCGCTCCCCAAGACGAAGACAGGAAAACGGTTCCTGCTCGTGATTACGGACCGCTTCAGTAAGCTGACGCAAGTCGTGGCGCTCCGCACGATAACAGCGCACACCGTCGCAGTTGCGTTCTGCGAGTCGTGGGTGTTTAAATTCGGCGTCCCGCGCACGTTGCTGTCGGATAACGGACCGCAGTTCAACGCCAAGTTCTTCCACAGCACGTGCCGTGTTCTGGGGATAACTAATATGTACACATCGGCATACCATCCCCAGACGAACGGGCAAGTTGAGCGATACAACCGAACGATCGCTGCGATGCTACGCAACTACGTAGGCGAGCATCAAGATGACTGGGAGGTGTACGTGGGACCGCTTACGTACGCGTATAACTCCCACGTACACCGCACCACCGCCACGACGCCGTTCGAGCTCGTGCTCAGCAGACCACCGCCAGAGTTCTCGCTTCGACGACCCGACGGTGACGCCCCCCTGCCGACAGAGGGGACCAACGCACCGAGTTCCTCAAGACCTTGGATTCGACAATCCAGAAGGCCTACGGGAGCCTGCGTCGGACGCAAGCTCGCTACAAGTGCGACTTCGATAAGCGCATACGACGGATCAGCTCGCGACTCCGTCCGGGAGAGTACGTATACCTCAACCCCACCGACGGGGGGAAGACTTCGAACAAGCTCGCGTCCCCCGCGGTCGGACCCTACCGCGTCCACGCGAACGACCGCCGAACCATCACGATCGATCGTGATGGGGTCACTGAGCGGGTCTCCGCAGACCGCTGCGTATACGCGCCACCGCCGACGGACGCGCCACGGGGGAGCAGAACAACCCTAGCTGACCTTGCCGACAAGGTCAGAGAGGGAACACAGTACGCTGCCGAGCGACTACTGAAGCACGGAGATATGCAAGACGGAACTATCGAGTTCCTCATCAAGTGGGCGGATTACAACACGCCCACCTGGACTGCACGGACTCACGTCCCGGAGGAGTTGGTGTCTCGTTACGCCCAACGCCTCCGGAGACGCACCGGCATGGACCTCAAGTCAAACGTGAACGCGGACGTTCACGCTTGAGGAGGGGGCCCTCAACCGCTCCTTCGCGGATTAAAACGTCTGGCTGCAAGAGCAGACCGGAAAGAAGAGACGCGAAAGTACAGCTACGCCATCGGGGGCCCACACAATGAGACGGCGCCCGAAGTCAAGACGTATTGACGAACTAAGCCAATGCAAGAAGCCGCGACGACGCCGCCACGCATCCATAGTCATGCCCATGAATGGCATCCGGCGGCTCCCACAAGACGCAGAAAAAAAAACAGTACGGACTGTCTCACGAAAACATTTTCGTGCACTACAGCCACGTGTGGCGGCTGTAGGCAGAGCGACGCGCGTTCGGACGCGTAAGGGAATTCGGGAGACCACCCGGTGGATGACCGGAACCGGGATCCGGGCGCGGCTTGCGCGGTAGAAAAGTAGCAACGTAGTCAGCAATAAAGGAGGAAGAATTAAAGGAAAAACAGGACGATCAGAGCGGACAGCACGGTAGTTAGCGTAGCGCTCGCGCGGTAGGGTCGACGCGCGCGCGGGGAAGGCAGTTGGGATTCCAGGGGTGTAGATGGCTCGGTCGGTATGGGCGAGCCAGTACCGAGTCGAGGCTACAACCTGGAATCCAGAAACCAAGGTAAAAGACCCGAGGCTTCGTGCCTCTTTACTTTGAGTATCGGGTTGACTATATAGTCCCCCGTCGCCGTAATGGCGAAGTTAAATTATACTGTAAATTAGAATAACTAGGAAGCAACGGGTGTAACCCCGAGGGGACCAAATACAATCCCCATAGGCCCTTGGGTTGCGGCGGGATTACACGTGTTCACGGGGAGGTCCGGTAGAGCGGCAGGGGAGTCCACGTGTACCCGTGGTACACGTGGTGGCGGCGAGCGCGATTTTTGGTCGGTAAGGACAGCTGTCCCGGTACCGCGTACAGTGCACTACAAACATGGCCCGTCGGTTGGGTGGGAGAGACTCCGACGAGAACCCCGTAGTCCATCCTCCAGGAGGCCAACTCCCCATGGCAGGAGGGGGTATGCGGATCGCCACACTAATGAGGCTGTAAGCCGTTACGGGAAGTGGATCGACCGCACCCGCCCCCTCTACAAGGTAAGAGAGCCATGGCGGAAGACAGCAGAGGCGAGAGATGGTGATGCGTAGTTTCTCCGGCGGGAATCGTATACGAAAGACGACCCCCGATACGCAATTATTACGCCGGCAAAAAAACCTTTTTCGCAACCGCGTCGTTACGTCCTAGGAAAAGAGGAAAAACGGTGGGCAGGTGTGCGCGGGGCGGTATTCGGGATGAAGTACAGTGAGCGATGATGCCGCTTTGGGGCTCGAGACACGCGGAAAGACACGTCAGATCCGAGAGCCCATCGGTGCGCGAAGGAGGGCGGCACGAGACGCCCTGACACGGACGAACTGTGAACTATCTCAGAGCGTCTACGCCCGCCACCTCCGTACCGCCTTGCACGGCATTTGCTTCTCGCGACGAACACCTTCCGCCGTCTCCGAGCGCGCACAAAACGCGGCGCAGAGAGAGGGATTGGTACCGCGGTCGAAGCGCGCGGGCGTGAGGCATTCGGAAATACCGGGACGGCAACGACGGCATAAGAAGACCGGCCACGACGCGGAAACGAGGGGGATCGATCAAACCATAACGGTGCGGGCGTTGTCTAGTGACGCACGATCGACGTCAGTGCGCGTACGGACAAGACGGGGACGACTCCCCCGTGCCCTGCCAACAGCGCGAAGGATTAGAGTGGAATATGGACCGCGCCGCGAGCGCAGTTCCGAAAGCACCGCTAACCGCGACGATACCCTACGCCCCATTGGCCCGACCATAACGCTATGCCGGAGGAGCAGGGAGGTTCGTCGACACTTACATGGAATCGAGACCAGCCGGATCCCGTCCGATGGCGGGAGGAAAAGGTAAGGGACGGGGGAAGAAGGTGTCATGCTGAGCGCATTCGCAGGCCGACCATCCCCCAAAACGTCGGCTCGCGGTGCGCCGGCTCTGTACGTCCAGTACAGACCGTTATGACAAACCGCAGCCACCGACGACGGAGGGTTGAAAAGCAGATGAAATTAAGGACAGGTGAGAAATTACACCGTCACGTGCGGGTGGCACGTGCGGGACGCGCCACCCGAGGCACACGCAATCGGTGACAGGGCAGCGATACGTGCGTCGCGTCCGACACTTGGCAATAACCACACGTGGCGGACTGCGCTATGATTTTTTTGGCAAAAATTCATTTTCGCGGGAAAATTAATTTTTGGAATTTTTTGCTGATCTAATCAAGGTCAAGGCGCTTTTGCGCAAATGCAGTGCTGGACAGCACGCGCGCGCTCATGTCGCGCTGTAGAGCTTGCGCTCTACGGTAGTTACTGGACAGAAACGCGCACGCGCTCGCGGCACCTGCCTTCACTACTGGCCCCGCGTCTCCGCTCCCTCCTTCTGCCCGCGCGATGATGCTCCGCCGCGCGTGGTGACACCGCGCTGCCCTACGAGCCCTCGCCGCCGACGGCGAGGGGGCCTAAGAGAATTGCATTCGTCGCGCGCCGCGCCCTCACCATCGGTGGCGAGGGTCGCGAAGGATAAGGACCGTGCCGCGCGTCGTCGCGCGCCGCGCCCTCGCCACAGACAGCGAGGACCGGCAAGTCTACAGTACGGGGGGGGCCGTACCGACCGCCACCGCCCAGGCAAAGGCCCCGGAGCGCCCCCGCTCGCGCCGGTATAATGCTGCAAACCGTGAGGCGGAAGCCGACGGCGCGCCCGCCACCAAAGCGAGGTACGCCAGATAGAAAACGGACTTCGCGTCTTCGCACTCTCGCCTCGACGGCGAGCGGCAAGAAGAGGGGTAGCGAACAACTACACGTCCGCCCACTTCCCCGATGGCGAGTGGCGCCGCCAGTGAGGCGACCGTCGCGAGCGCAATTGTGAATGCCGATCACACACCGGACGGACCTCCGCGCATCGGACGCTGCGGTCGTACGAGAGGAGCCGTTCACTCTCGCCTCTCCCGTTGCTCTACGGAGACAGCCATGTTCGAACAGCATGATAGGCACGCGGAGTGACGACCGCCCGCAACCGCGATGAGAGAGGCGCGACCCGTAAAGGCGCCGCACGAAGCGCCTTGTACGCAATCGTCGCCCCGGACAGGGGGCAGCGACGGTAGAAGGGGGTGAAGGGGAGTATGAGCGGTGCTCCTCGACTGGGACCGGGTAAAACGAACAGGAGCATTCTCTACGAACCCAAGGCCGCATTGACCACCCCGGGCGACGGAGGGGGGCCTGGTCATAACAACCACACGTGAGATAGGGGCGATGAACACCACGAGTACAGTACCCACACCGGGGAAGCCGTCCGCAAAGAGGGGTTAGAAACGCAGCAGGGCTCGGAGATCACGCAACGCCGCGTACGGGACCAGGCGCGCAGCGAGGAAGGACGCCAAATGCCGGGCAAGGGATGAGGGAGGAGGACAGCCAACGGAAGGGGTGAACAAGAACGGAGAGCACGACGCACGAGGAAGTGAGGAACGAACGCAGGCGGGGGGCGATAGGGAAACGAGGATCGAGTCTGGGAAGGAAGCCCGAGTCACCGTACAAGCACATGTGAACGCGAACGTTCACACTTGTGGGGGGGGGCCGTGTAGTATAACCCCCCCTGGGGGCTTTTTAGTTAGATTGGATCAACAACAGGATCCCCTACTGTAGAGCTCGACGCTCTACAGTACAACCGCGCGTGTCCACGTGTACACCACGGGGACAAGGGACACGCGCATACACGTGCACACGTGTACCACGCGCAAACGAAGCGCACACGCACCACGGGTAATAGGTGTACGGTCAGCCTCGACATAGCTGACAGTATTACAGAGCAGGCCGACCTGCACTACAGTAGCCACTACAGTACCTCGGTACTGTAGTGTTATGATAGATTGTTTTGTATATTAAATATGGAGCGGACCGGCGGCTGTGGAGGAGGACAAGCACGGACTTGTCACCCACCGACCGTCAAGGTCCGACTTCCCTCTTATTCTACCGCGCGCCTTCGCCTTCGCGCGCGTTAGACGACACCGAGCGCGGGTAGAGGACCCGCGACGCACGCCCACGAGCCGGATCCACCTCCGCCCGTCGGTACTGGATCGTTACCCAGTACCGCACCGGGGCGTGGAGGCGTCGATCCGCTCGCGCGTGCGTGCGTCCTCCCCGATCCCGCTCTACCACGCTACCCGGGCCCGTGCTCCGGTTCCGTAGCGGGTGTCCGTCTTTCCTTGTCTTCTCCCGCTCGAGGGTCTCCGCAAGAACTGAGTATACACCCCTCTCCGTTGGGGGTGTTTATACTACACAAAGGACGAGGCGACACCGCCAGTACGAGAAAAGGAATAGTCGGGCTGTACCTAGAGGGAGAGAAACCCATCTCCCCTGCCGCGATGATGAGACTAGACGGGTCTGTCGCTATGAAGGGGTTGGGTAAACATGGTGACACGCTTGGAGGAATCTCCTCACAGAGGGGTCAGTCGTCTCTCGACAAGGACTCCCAACCCGATAGTGAAGTCGCATGAACCCGAAGAGATCTGTATGCTCGGACCTCGACGCGCGAGTCACGAACGCCGGATGAAGGAAGAGGAGGGAAAATCTGAGACGAGGAAGGGGAATGAAGAATAGGGGACGCACGCTAAGAAAAAGAGGAGGAACACAGTACGAGGCGAGGACAGACTCGGGGAGATGGGAAAGTGAAAGCAAGGAGGTGGAAAAAGGAGATGTGCAACACGATGGCAGAAGGAGGGTTGTGCAAGGAAAAGAGAAGGAAAGTAGGAAGAGGAAGATGCGACCGCGGCGACGGGGCGTATATAAAAAAAAAGAGAGAAAAAGAAGAGGAAGTAGCGAGGTGACGAGAAGGAGGAAGGAGGTATAAGGGTGCCACCGTGATTATGACGGGGTGGGTATCAATGAGAAAAAGAGGAGGAAACGAAGGGACGAAGGAGCGCGCAGGAAAATTCAATTTACGGATCAAAGGCGACATGACGAGGTCCCAAATTCAGCGTCAAACAGGCAGGATAGAGATGCGACAAGCTATCACGAGGGAAGTGTCGTGCCTGTCAGCTCAGACGGGAGGGTTGCCAAAGGATTTGCCCTTTGGAAGTGATGGCGCGAGGCGAGCCAAAACTCGCAGGTCGTCAATCGAGGCTCCTTGCAGAGCCTCTCCCTCAACACCGTGAGCACGGAGCAAGGCACAGTATACGCTCGTGACGTCGTGGGTATTTTTGGAAATTGTTGGAGACGGGGGGGGGGGAGATATTACTTCCCTCACCGACAATGTTTCGGTGTGGCCTGCCGAGGGAATTTCGACAGCTAGGGGCGCCTTTGACGAGGATGGAGAGGCCAGGGCTGCGCGCGCGGAAGCAGGGACCGCCGATCGAGGAGGAATTGGAGAGGAAGGACGGGAGCATAATTGAAGCTCCCGGGGGTCAGATGTGACGATGGGGGTGACGTCGGGAACCGGTGTTTGGTTCCCGAATCGACGGCTCGTTTGAGCTTCCCACGCTGAGCAGAGGGTCGATGACCCGGGGTTGAACCACACGAAGTCGCCCGCGGCTGGGTGGTTTCGACCAGGGGAGAACGAGGGACGCTGGCGAGTGAAGGATCGAGAGGAGTTTTGCGGAGGGACACAGTCCCAATCCACGCCCTCGATCGTATCAAGGAGGGAGCGTATTTCGAGATTGAAATCAGAGCCACCCAGAGGGACAGAGAAGTCCAATAGACGCATTTGTGCTATCAGCTTCGCGGGGAGGTGTAGCATAAACACCCCCAACGGAGAGGGGTGTATGCACAGCTCGACGTAGACCCCGTCCGAACGAGAAGACGGGGGTGAAGCAGGACACCAGCTAACGGCACCGGGCAGCGGGCCCGGGTAGCGTGGTAGAGCGGGAACGGGGAGGACGCCGGTACGCGCGAGCGGTTCGACGCCTCGACGCCCCGGCGCGGTACTGGGTAACGATCCAGCACCGACGGGCGGAGGCGGAGCCGACTCGTGGGCGTACCGCGCGCGTCCTCAACCCGCGCTCGGTGCCGCTCTAAGGTAGTTAGCGAACGCTACCTTAGAATAAGCGGGAAGTCGGACCTTGACGATCGGTGGGTGACAAGTCCGTGCTTGTCCTCCTCCACCGCCGCCGGTCCGCTCCATATTTAATGTACATAATAACCTATCATAATAGTACAGTACCGATGTACTGTAGCGACGTACTGTAGCGGTCGGTCGACACTGTAATACTGTCAGTCATCGGGGCTGACAGTACACGTGTGTGTGTGCGCTCTTCGGTCCCGCGCGTACACGTGTACACGTGCGCCCCCTGTACTCGGGGTTACACGTGGTGGTACTGTAGAGCATCGAGCTCTACAGTAACCGATCCGATCCTGAGTTGATCTAATCTAAAATAAAGCCCCAGGGGGGGGGTTATACTACACGGCCCCCCCCTTAAGCGGGGACGTCCGCGTCCACGGGTGCTTGTAGAGAGGGGACAACATGTCCGGCCACGCCGTCTATACGGTCGATTCCGCTCTCCCTGTCGACTCTGCTCCCTGCTCGCTATCCTCCGTGTTCCGTCTCGCACCTTCCTACGCGCGCTCAGGTCATTCCTCCTCCCCTTCTGGGGACGACGAATTCGTCGTCACTCCGTCACCCCTGCCCCCTTTCCGGCGCGCGATCCTGCGTGTGCCCTCCGGGCTGGTTCTCGTCATCCCCCTACTACCCCCGTCGTGGGAGTCCGCCCTCGTTCATCCGGCCTCAGCTCGGTCGGCTCCCTCTCCCGTCCTTCCTCACGGGCTCGTCACCTCTGTCGGTCGCGTACTCGGTTCGCGCGTCCCGTGTCTCCCTATGTCGTCCCTCATCCCGTCGCGGGGCGGTCCCTCGCTCCCTCTGCCCCCGCCTGGCAGTGGATCGAGCACGCCGGTTGTCTGCCCCTTGACCACTGAGGACCCCACCTCCGCCGAGAAGGGAGGTGCCGATTCGTCGGCTCCCCCGCCATGGTGGCCTCCGCGTCCCTTCCGGAAGTCCCGGGGGGGTCGCGCCTCTACCGTGTCCGACGAGTTATGCCCCCCGCCTTCCATCATCCCGCTGCCAGATGCTCGTCCGGTGACTGGGGCCTCGGTGCCGCTTCGACCTGAGCGTGTTGACGACGCGGTCGGCCCATCCGGTGGAGACCTCATGACGGGGCCCCGCGGTGGCCCGTACGACCCCGGGGAGGGCTGGCATGGGGCCTTTGGCAGCTGCCGGCATCCCGGTGCGCCGCGCGCTGCCCCCCGCCTCGACGAGGGCGGAGAGAGGGAGGCGTCCAACACCTCCACGAGGTGGCTGGGGGTGCCCTTGGAGCGGTCAATCCCGCTACCGCTCGGTCGCTTGACATACGCGTGGCGACGCCATGCGCGGGCGAGCGTCACCGTGGGCGAGCTGCTGTCAAGGGAGTCCCTACGTCCTGACCTTCTACGAATTCGGTCCATATACGAAGGAGGGCTGACCGAAGAGGCCTCCTTGGCGCTGGGTCGCCTCCTCGCCGAGGGCGGTGGCGCTCCTTACCAACTACCCGACGAGATTCCTAGCGATAGGACTTTCGCTTTTTGCGTGGAAGAGGTCGAGTATGTCGACCAGATGTCGGCGTACCTCTTCCACCGGGGCCCCCGTGGTCCCCCTCGCTTCATTCTCCCGGAGGTCACCGGGCTCTACGTCGGCCCCCGTCCGCGCACTTGCTCTAAGGCGCGAGCGGCCCTCCAGAAGTCCGCATGCTCCCTCATGCGGATTCACTACATTGCCCTGGCGCCCAACGATTGGGCGACTTACCGGCACCGCGGGGAAGAGGACGGGCGCGTGTTCCCGTCCGCCTCGTTCTCCCCGGGCTTGTCGAGAAGCGATTTCCCTGAGCTTCAGCCGGTCGTAGGGGAGTCGCTCCCCTCGTTGGGAGTTCACCCGTTACTCCCCTACGTCTTGAAGCACTTCGGCTTCGCCTGCGGTGACCCGAAGCACCCGGTTTTCGATTACCTCGCGTACAACGTCGAGCGAGAATGGGCGTGGTGTCTCGGTAACGCCTTCATGAATGAGGTCTCTCTCCACGGGCGTGCTTTCGTGCAGCCCGTGGGGGTACTCTCCTTCCTTGGCCGAGTGGCGCTATCCCTTCCGGACGTTTCCATGCATCCTCTCGAGCGTGGCTCACCGTGTGTGGCCTGGTCGTACTCCTCTGTACTAGACCTGATGCACCGCGCCGGTGCGGTGCCCGAACGTAATCGTCGTCCTTGGACGGACTACACGACAGGGACTCGGAGCCTCTTTCTCGCGTATGACCATCGGAGCGACTCCTTCATGGCCCGTCCAAGCGTCCCCACCGCGGGCCCGTCCCGAGGTAAGGGAGGCGTCGGGTCTACGGCGCGCGAGGCGCGTCGGAAGCGGTATCGTGACCTGGACGGCGAGCTTCCCGCAATCGCGTTGGCCAGGGTGGGCGTGCCGTCGGTGCTTCCCAAGGCGAGTCACGATACTGCGTCGGGGTCCCCGCTGCCCCCTCTGCCTTCCCTTGGCTCCGTCGGTTGCCTCGGTGCCCAACGGAACACCGCGTTGACCCTTGACCTAGCTCGCGACGAGCTCACCGCAATCCCCAGGTTGTCTCGCGCCGTGGGGAGTCTGGTCGATAGGGCTTGGACTGTAGAGGGACTACTCCGTACCCTCACGAGTTGGTATGTCGAACGTAGCAGCGAAGCGCGCCGTCTCGGGGCGGAACGACAGGCGTTTGCCGCAGAGCGTGACTCCCTCGCGGAGCAGCTCCGCGGCTCTCAGGATGAGCTGAAGGTTCTACGAGAGTCGTCCTCCCTACAGGCGAGTGGTCTCCGGCGCGCGGCGTCCGATCGCGATAGATACCGCGGCGAGCGGGACGCCCTCAGGGCCGAACGTGTCGCCCCGTCGGCCGTGAGCCTTCCTGGCCCTGTGCCACGCCAGGGTCTTCGAGACCCTTACCAGAGTCGCGAGCTCGGCTCTTCGATGGCCGACGAACCCGCGACTTCGGTCAACCCAGCTCGCGGGTGGACAACGCATGGCGTAGTCGCCCTTCCACCGCTTCACGAGACGGAGGCGGGTGTACCGTCGCACCCTAGCTACTGCCCCTCGAGCGGGCGGGCTTCCGGGCCGCCGGCGTTCCCCGACGGGACGGAGCACTGACCGGTCGAGTCTATCGGCGCTCCCTGCGCGTCCTTTGTTAGCCCCTCTTTCTCCGTAAGGCCCTTTAAGCGTCCGTTTGCTTCCGCCACCTGAGTCGCTAGCTTTCGCGACAGTAGTCACCGTAAAGAAATCCGAATCCTTCCTCAACCCCACTGCTCTTGTGCCCTCAAGGCACCGTCTATTCTCCCGCCTCGTCGTAGAGGAGGTGAGTGATGGCGGTATGAGGTTCGAGCCTCGGTCCGAGTACATTCTTTCCCTCCTTGTATTCGTCCCAGCAACGTAACCTCCTCTTCGTCAAACAGCCCTTGTGCCGCTTCGGGAGTGACGAAAGCACGGCGTGCCCGTCCGGTATCCAGACGTCGGTTACGGTGGTGAAGCTTACCGTGGTTTCGTTGGGTGCCATCGGTCTCTCGTTGACCTCCTTGCCTGAATTGTTCTCATTCTCCTATCCCGCGGCCGTGAGGCATTGATCTTACGGTACTGTGTCTCCGGGAACGCTCGCGCCCCGGTCGCCGACCGGCTCGTGCACCCCTTCTCGGCGAGGGCACGAGCCGGGAATGGGCGTTGGCGCCCCTACATCCTGAGAGGTCCATGGGGCACGGCATTGTCGAATGCGTCTGCCTTCGTCCCTTCAAAGGTATTGCCCCGGCTGGGATCGTGGTCACGCTCCGACCGAGCTCGACGAGCTCTCATTGGCTGAGCTGCCTCCAAGTCCCTTTTTCTGGCTTGAGGGGTATGTGGAGCGAGCTCCTTTTTGCTAGTCGCCTCCCCCTTTTTTTCGAGGAACGCGCTTCTCGTGTACGCGTTGACGGAGGAACGTGCGCGCTATGCGGTCTCGTCTCTCGTCTCCCTCGGGGCGACTCGACACTCTCCATCTCCACCCGTAGCGTGGTATGAGCCCACTCGCGTCCTCCGACCCTCTAGTTCCAAGGGATTGAGGTACGTCCTCAGTCCGATCATTCTTATAGTGCGGGGTGGGGCGGCCTCGGGACATGGCAGTCTCAGGGTCAACGTGACCCGTTCAACGGAAAACGTAAGGGATATAGTCGCGGTTCTTCCTGAGGCGATATATATACCGTCTCGCGCCAGGAAGGTCGGGCTTGACTTACAGCAGCGATCATCAGTGTGGACCTCCACCGGTGGAAGGAAGGCCATGCTCTCTCATAGCTCCGAGTTCTTCCTCGCGTATTTCCCGTGCGGTTTGCTTCTCTTTGTCCATCACGATCCTTTGGTACTCCCTACGACACGTCTGTTGTGGGTTTCCCCTGTCACCCCCTGTCCGTCAGGGGTCGATTCCTCATGATCGCTAGTCCTCATCGGGCGAGTTCTCTTTCACCATGGTGCGCCCGATGGCCGTCTGCCTGGTGACCTCAGTTTCCGTCGCGTCCCTCGCGCAAGGGATCACAGCTGACCCCGGAGGGTTTTCTTGCGGCTGGCTGAGGGCGGTACGCTCGATTGCCCGCTGCCCATCCCCATGCACGTCCCTTGCGCATATTCTCGAACCGAGGGTCTCTTCCCCTCTCGATGTCCGACTCGTGCGTCGCGTCGGAGAGTACATTCCCCCTACGCGACGGCGGCTACTCGATCTCGTCCCACTAGTAGTCGCTCTATTCGTCACAGTTCGGAAGGTTGGCTAGGGCGCTCGAAGGATGCGATCCAATCGGCCAAAGCCAGCGTCGCGCTTCTTTCGGTTGTTCTGGACGGTTCACGTCTGTCCGAGGAAGTAGACGTGACGGGGTTATTGTTAGCGGGATTTGACCCCGTCGGTCTTCCTCCTCACGGCGGGTCAGCGGCGGGAGGCGGCGTGGTAGCGCGCGGGAAATGACTCCTCCGTGGGTCCGCGTGCGCCGGTACGATCGGATGCTCGAGGACGCTCCTCCCTTCACACCCCCGCCGGTGCGGCCAGTGCCCGATTCGGTCGTTCGTTCTCTCCCCTCGTCCGGGTGGGGGCTCAGTTCCTTTTAGCAAGACCCCTTTACAGGTCTCCCGCTAGGACGTACTGTCTGTCAAGTATGCCGGCGTCGTTTACCTCCAAGGGCCGTCCTCGGAGCGGCCGCCGGTTCGTCGGGTCCGTCCCCGAAGCGTCCCGATCTTTTGGGGTGCTGTACTTGGCTCGTAGACGGCGCGGCGTGCGGGCGGCGCCGTGCCACGTCTTCCCGGACGGAATTCGCCTCGGTCGCGCGTCCCGGGTCTCCTTTGGGTCTTCGTCTCGTACGTTAGGCCTGGTGCGACCGGTGTCCTGTATGCGGGAAATCGAAGGAGACGTGCGAAGCGCAGTGGAGATGTTAGAGGCGTCAGCTGCCGGGGGTTCGCGTTCTACCGCGCCCCTCGCCTTCGACGGCGGGGTGGGGCGCGGTCTCGCACGCGCGAGAGCAGCTCGCGGGAGAACGGCTCGGGCATCTCGCGCGAGTAGTACGCGGCCGGATGCGTGCGGAGGTGACTGTGGGGAAAGCCGTTCGGTTGGCTTGGGGGTGCCGGCGCCGGGATTGCGCGGCGTCCGTTTGTCGTATTCGCACCTTCCTCTCCTTCGGTGAGGGGGCGGACTTGTGCACCTCCTGTCCGGTACCCGTTGTACCCTAGCTCAGCGCCGTCGGCCTTCTCCTTGCTTTTGGTATGGCGTACAGTACCCCCGTGTGCCCTGCACGTGCTGGTGTAATTGCCACCGTTGATTTTCCGTTATTTTAGTGGGGTCATGGCGGGGTGATTTGGTGATGACGCAACCGGTGTTGGCGTATGGCGCGCACTCGCTCACGTGCCACGTTCTCCTCCCCCGTAATTTTCCCTATTATGGGGCATGTGTCGGCGGCGGTTTTGGGGTGTATCGCGTCTGTGCGCATATACTGGTGCCCCTCAGGCTGAGTTGCTTTCGCTTACCCCCCCTTCCATAACTATCCTCGCTACTGCTGTGGCGAATGCAGCCTCGCTCGTCTGTGCACCTGCCGACGCGTTTTGCGCGCTTCCTCGCGCACGACCCACACCGGGAGGGTCATGATCCGGTCTTCTGCCGGGCTCTCCGACACGGATGCTGATTGAAAGCTCGACGTGAGCCTCCCCCTTCTCGGTTATAGTGAGACCAAAGCGACGGGCATTCTTGGTCGCTTACTCTTCCCACCGAGGGCTCTCGTGATCCCACTGTTGATCTCCTCGTTCGTCACCCGCCCCTCCCCGCCGTGGTTGCTGGACTTAACGGATCGTCCGGCAATCCTGTTCGGGGGCGGGTCGTCCGACTTTTCCGATCCGAACCGGGTTTCGCGGTCCTCGTAATGTCGGTCATTACGAGGGCCCAACCTTTTTCTTCAGGCAGTTCGTACTGTCCTGTTCTTATGTCTCGCGTCCTTGACGCCCGAGAAGTCAAGACGACTTGACTTGAACACGTCCCCGACTGTGACCCTCCGATAGGGTCCGCCGTCCTCCTTCGGTTCCCCTTTTTTTTTTTTAGTCTGTTCGTGCAGGCTGGGGTTAATCCGCGAAGGAGCGGTTGAGGGCCCCCCCCTTAAGCGTGAACGTCCGCGTTCACGGTTTGGGTGAGATCTCTGCCGGTTCGTCTCCGGAGGCGTTGGGCGTAACGAGACACCAACTCCTCCGGGACGTGAGTCCGCGCAGTCCAAGTGGGCGCGTCGTAATCCGCCCACTTGATGAGGAACTCCGTAGTTCCGTCTTCCATGACTCGATGTCTCAGTAGCCGTTCGACGGCATACTGCGTTCCCGCGGTGACCTTATCGGCGAGGTCCCGCGGGGTCGTCGTACTTGCTCGTGGCGCGTCTATCGGAGACGGCGCGTACACGCAGCGGTCGGCGGAGACTCGCTCGGTGACCCCATCACGATCGATCGTGATGGTTCGGCGGTCATTGGCGAGCACGCGGTAGGGTCCGACAGCGGGCGAGGCGAGCTTGTTCGATGTCTTAGCCCCATCGGTAGGGTTGAGATATACGTATTCTCCGGGACGGAGGCGGGAATTACTACGTCGTATGCGCTTATCGAAGTCGCGCTTGTAGCGAGCCTGCGTGCGACGCAGGCTCCCGTAGGCCTTCTGGATAGTCGAATCCAAGGTCTTGAGGAACTCGGCCCGTTGGTTCCCCCCATCGGAAGGGGGCGCGTCGCCGTCCGCCCGTCGGAGAGAGAACTCCGGCGGTGGCCTGCTGAGCACGAGCTCGAACGGCGTAGTGCGTGTGGTGCGATGTATGTGGGAGTTGTACGCATACGTAAGCGGCCCCACGTACATATCCCAGTCGTCCTGGTGTTCACCCACGTAGTTCCGCAGCATCGAGACGATTGTTCGGTTATATCGCTCGACTTGCCCGTTCGTCTGGGGATGGTACGCCGAAGTGTACAAATTCGTTATCCCCAGGACGCGGCACGTGCTGTGGAAGAACTTGGCATTAAACTGAGGGCCGTTGTCCGAAAGCAACGTGCGAGGGACGCCATACTTGAACACCCACGAGTCGCAGAACGCAACTGCGACCGTGTGCGCTGTTATCGTGCGGAGCGCAACGACTTGTGTTAGCTTACTGAAGCGGTCCGTAATCACGAGCAGGAACCGTTTTCCTGTCTTCGTCTTGGGGAGCGGCCCCAAGATGTCGATCGCGAGGCTCTCGAGGGGCCTCTTAGCTGGAAACAATCTCAATCGGTTGAGATGTTTCCTCAGCTTCACCCGGTTCATCGCGCAGGTTCGACACCCTCGCACCGTGGCTGCGACGTCTGCAGCCAGGTGGGGCCAGTAGTACTCGCGTCGAAGTGCGTAGTACATACGGTTCTGGCCCGGGTGCCCCGCGATGGCCGGGTTGTGGCACAGGCGAAGGAGCCTGGCGCGGAGCGTCCGAGGTACCACCACCTGTACGATATCAGGGTCGAAGGGGTGTCTCCGTTTGAGCACCCCTTGGTGGTCCTCGAAGAACGCGGAGTCCCGGGACTCTGACTGTCGTGCCAAAACGGTTTGGCAGAAGTCATCCACGCGTTGCTCCTCGGCTATCTCCTCTATCGTAAGAGGGGCCGGAAGGTCGTCCTGCGGTGGGGCGACCGGGGAGTCGAGCGCGCCAGCCTCGGGGTCTTCGGCGTGCTGGATGTCGGCGGCGTCGAACTCGTCGTTCTCCTCCCATAACGAATTGGGTCCTTGGAGAGCGGGGTCTTCGTCGTCACCTCGCGGTTCGTCGCGCGTCCGTGCGCGCGACCTTGTTCGGGCTTCGGCTTGATTCCGTGTCGTTACGAAGACATGGACGGCTTGATGATCACAGCTCGCGGTACAAGCGTGGTCCGCGAGCTCGTTCGATACGTCTCGAACTGTCGTGCCCCCGTCGAAAGTGGGGATGTCGTCATCCACCTCGACGGTGGAGCGAAGGTCATCGGCGACCTTCGGCGACACGAGTCGTGACAGGGCATCGGGCACCTGATGCACGCGCCCGGGGCGGTACTGAATGGTGAAATCGTATTCAGCCAGACGTAGCCGCCACCGGGTGAGTCTTCCGGAACTCTCGGTGAGGGACATGAGCCATCGGAGGGCGTCATGGTCCGTCCGTACGGTGAACTTCGTGGCTTCTACGTACGGCCGTAGTGTGCGGACTGCCCACACTACGGCGAAGCACTCGCGTTCGGTAGCGCTGTAGTTGCGCTCACTGTCGGACAGTGAGTACGACCAATACCCCACGGGGCGCCAGTCGTTCGGCTCTTCGTGCTCCTGAAGTAAGGTGCAGCCGAGTTGGTAGGCACTCGCGTCGGTGTCTATCATGTACGGACGACCGTGCCGGGGCAACGCGAGGATCGGCGGAGCGATCATGCACTTCTTAAGGTTCTCGAACGCCTGGAGTTGCAGTTCCGTGGGGTTATAGAAATCGGGATCCGAATCCTTGCACGTCATGTCGGTCAGAGGACGTGCAATCTTAGCGAACCCCTTAACGAATCGGCGGTATACGTTACACGCCCCGAGGAACGAGCGCACTTGCGTCAACGTCCTCGGGAACGTGAACGTCTTGAAAGCGTCGGCCGCCGTATCGGCCACGCTCAACTTGCCTGGGGAGATGACGTGCCCCAGGTAGTGCACCTTCGGTCGGAAGAAGCTGCACTTCTTGAGCTTAAGGGAGATACCGGAACTCCGCAGTAAGCTCAAGACGGTATCGAGATGCCTCGCGTGTTCTCCGTGCGTACGGGAGAACACGATCACGTCGTCGAGATAGACGAGGCATATTTGCCAGCGGACTCCGGAGAGTATTATGTCGAGCGCACGTTGGAAGGTGGCTGGTGCCCCTTTGAGTCCAAACGGCATGCGCAAGTGGCGAAACGTGCCCATGTGCGTCGTAAACGTGGTCTTATCCCGATCTTCCGGAGCGACCGGGATCTGCCAATAACCGGAATTGCAGTCCAACGTGGTGAAGACGGCTGCATCTCCTAACGAGTCGATGCAGTCGTCCATCCGTGGCAGCGGATACGAATCCGCTGCGGTCTTCGCGTTGAGACGCCGGTAGTCCACGCAGAACCGAAGAGACCCGTCTTTCTTCGGTACGAGCACCACGGGGGACGCCCACTCGGTGCTCGCGGGTTCGATAACCCCTGCGTTCAACATCTTGTTGACCTCCTTCGCGACCATTTCGCGCATGGCCGGGCCCTTCCGATAGGGCATAGAACGAATCGGTTTCGTTCCCGGTTCGAGGGGGATGCGGTGCTCCGTGGCTTGGATCGTTCCAAGCGCACCGCTCCACAAACTCGAGTGCTTACGGAGCATCTCGAGCACGTGGCCACGGAGCTTGTCATCATCGATGTATGACAGGTCGATCTCTTTTTCCCAATCCATCGGTGGATTTTCGGGATCCTTTTGCTGGGGGAGTACAGTACCCCTCGCCGTCGGTTGGCCTAAAGGTGACCGTTCGACCGGGTCGACCCCCCTGCCCCCGGCGGTGGTCTCATCGTCGGAGTTGGATCGGCCAACTCCTACCCCACCGACTTGATCGGTCAAGTCGGTCAGGTGTAGCGCGTGCGCGATCCCCTCGGCGACCTTACGTTCGGGAGTGAGGATCGCGAGGGGGTTGCGCTTCGCGTATCCCACGACGGTGTGCTTCGGAAGCCTCTTTTCTCGTCGTGAGAAATTCGCGACGATGACGTCGAAGGTCTGATTCGGTAGGACCTCCGCGACGCCATTCGTCAGCCTCACTCCATGTCGGTGTTGGAGTGAGGGCTTGGGTTCCAGGAACACGAGGCCCCTCCCCGCGGTTGTCACGCGCACGCGGGCTTGTGACATAGCGGGGATGGTAACCCAGCGGGCGATTCGGATCGCCGGCGGGGCCTCCTCGCGTACGTCCGGCCGACCCGTGTGTCGCCCGTGTCGCCTGGTAGGGGGAGTCGACTCCCCATTTCCGTCGACGATGGCGACAGAACCGCCTTGGCGTAGCTCCATTCGTTGGGCTTCGATGTCGATACATCGCACGTGCGTATCGATGAAGGCCGTGCCGAGGAGGACCGGCACGGCGAGCTGGTCCGCAACTACGAACGGAATTCGGAACACCGTGTTCCTCAACCGCACCGCCAGGCGGACGACGGCCGAAAGCTTGAGGGGGTTGCTATTCGCGCCTGCCAATCGTGGCAGAGGTGCGTCGTGCACGACGTAACGCGTCCAATCGGGGGGAAGGTCGGCCTTCCTCGCCAGATTATACCCCGAGCACGTATCAACAGCGATCGTGCGGGGTTTAAATGCATTTCCCTCTGTGGCTATCGAGCCGAGGACGTTGTAGATCTTCGACGTCATAAGGCAAATGACGCCGTCGACAACCTTTGGGGCGACCTTATCGGTGAGGTCGTTCCGTCGGGGCCTTCGGTTTCGGTGCTGGCCCCGCTTGCGTTTCCTTCTCCCCCTTCCTTGGGGCGTCCGCGGATCAGTGACGCCCCTCGGATTACTCGAGTCCGTACGACACGGACCTCTCTCCGGCGACCTTGGGCTCGCGGGAGTCAGGGGGTCGACCGAACCTTTTCGGTCGTCGTTGCCCCCGTCGCCATCGTTACGCCTCACCGGGACGTCGGCTGTCCCGGTGTCTTGTTCTCCTAACGTCGGGCCTTCGGAGGCCTCGACATGCGCTCCCTCCTGTATCGGCATTACAGGAGCTCCCGTGCTCGCCTCCGGTAGCGGGGGATGTATTATCGGACAATACCCCCCGTGTCCTTGGCGAGCACGCGGGGTCGGGTCTAGTTCGTGGGGAAAAGACGGCTCACGCGACCGCGTGTACGTAACCGTCTTTACCCTTTTTTCGAACTACCCGTGCTATCGGAGCTAACCTCCTGGCTATCGACGGCCAGGTCCTCTTCCGGTAGCCGGTCGCGTGGGTCGGGACGATTCCCCCACTGCGGCTCGGCGGCCTTGGCGAAGTACTCCGGTACTTCCGGGCCTTGACCTGCGGCGTCCGGTCGTCGCAGGATATGGGGGACGAAGCGAGTCGGCTCTCCTTCGTGACCCTCCGTGGGTAGAGGGTACGGATCCTCTACCCAGTCTTGCAGGTACATTATCGCATTTTGTACCTGTTGGGGTAACCGAGAACGGTCTCGGTCCCCTCTTTCTCCTTGTCGGGGGTACCTTGTGTCCGCCTGGCGATAGGCGGGTCGATCCCGACGGTCGACTTCGTTACGACGGTACCCGCCCCCACGGGGGGCGAAGCGTGCGCCCCCACCCGTTCGGTTCGGGAAACCTTGACGCGGGGGACGGCCCTCGCCCACTGCTTGCCGGAGGAGATTACGCGCACCGGGGCGCGTCTCCATCTGGTAGCGGTAGTTCCTGTACGCCGTGAACATCCGTTGTTCCGGCGACAGGAACGGGCACGCGTACATGGCATGCCCGTACGTACGGCATAGCCAGCACACGTACGCGCTGCCGTCCGTTGAGGCGAAGGTCGCCGCGTGCCGCGCCTCCTCATCGGTGAGGAGGGGCACGCGAGGCGCTTCGCCTCCTGCACCTCGGCTCGATATGTCGAGCTCTGCGACCCGCGGGTTTGTACCCCTTGCCACTCTTGGAGTGGCCGCGAAGGCGGTCGCGTAACTCGATGTCGTTCCGGTCGACATCGGTGAAGGGGTTCGTGCCCCCACGGGCCCTGCTCCTTGCGTAATGAGGACAGGGTCGGCCTGCCACTCATTCTCCCCGATATGGAGGGTCGAGGCGGGCGAACTTGTCGCGGCGGACTTCGTAGTCCTGCCAGCCTTCCCTGCCGGTTTCGAATCCGGCAGAGGTAAACTGCGCCGAGCGCGGTACGTTGTACCTTCCGCCGTGGCGATACGGCGGATGGTCGGAAGATCGGTCTTCTGACTGCCTGGCAGCCTTTGCACAGTTTCGGATACTGCGGCTCGGGTTGCCGGTGCAAGTCCCCGCACGAAGTAATGCGCGAGGGACTGTTCGGAGAAGACTGCCGTGCATCGGAACGCGGCAGTCTCGAGTCGGTCAGCAAACGTGCTTTCCGTCTCATGCGATTGCTGTCGCGCCGTAGCGACAGCGTCGTACGCTTCACCTAACACGTCGTCCGTGAGGTAGCGTTTTAAGAATTGATTCACGAGCCCCGGCCAGCTCACGTCGTCGTGGAGCTGGCCGGCGCGGAGGCCACGCATCGTATAACTCGTATACAGGCGCTCCGCGTCGCGCTCGAGGAAGTGCGCGAGGACTCGTACCGCAACACCTTCGGTCAGGTGTTGCGAGTTGAAGGTGATTCGGATATCCTTCAAGAACGGCAGCAGCTGGATCGGGTCGGTACCGTCGAAGCTGCGCATCGTGGGACGGATCCCACGACAGCGTTGGACGTACTTCGCGATCCGTCCCGCGTCACCCGAGGTAACGAGCCTCGAGGTGTTGTCCAAGCGGTACATACGATAGTCAGCAACGGCGCTGAACTCTTGGATCATCGTATGTACCGGCTCGAGCCCGGGTTCAGCGGGACCCAGCGTGCCGAAGGAGGTAACCGGTAGCGTACGGACGTCTACCGGACCTGGATGCTCGGCGTAACTCGCCGGCGGGTAGCCGCCCCAGCGGGGATCGACGGGGAACATCGGTTCTCCGGATCCGCGGGCGGCTCCTCCACGGTCCTTTTCGTCCGCGTACGATACGCGGTCCACTTGCCGCCTACTTCCGACGATAGGCGGCAAGGCTTGGGTCTCAGACGCGAAGTTCGCGTCTATCGGAGGACGGCTTCCTTCTGCAGTCCGACTGGTAGCGGCACCAGTCGGACGCCAACCCTCGGGGGCGGCGGCGCTCGGAGGTACGGTACCACCGGGCCCTCTCGGGAGGGCACCGGGTAGCCTTTCGGCCATGGTACGTTCCATGTCACGAGCACGCCGACGAGTGGCGTCGAGCTCAGCGGAGAGGTGCGCGAACGCACCCAATTGCTCTGCGGACGGAGAGGTTCGGTCCTCGGGTCGTCTCACCGAGGTCGGCCTCTCAGGGCGACCTTGCCCGGACGGTCCGGGCGAGGCGAAACGGGAGTCTTCGACGAGCACGATCCGCGAGTGTAACTCGTCGATCAGTGCTCGGAGATTCTCTAAGGACTGCGTCACTCTATCGAACCTCCCTTCACGCAGGGAGCGGAGTTCGGCCATACATCGAGTGTATACATGGTCCGATACATCGATCCGAAGGGAAGTACGGACTTCCTCGATGTATTCGGCTATGCGTTCGAACATCGCCGCCGCTCTTTCCTCGGAGGATCCGAGCGACGGTTCGCGGTCACGAGGACCTGCGTCGCCGTCGCCCGACGGGACGGATGGGGACTGCACAGCGGCCGGACTCAGATCCGCCGCTTCGGAGCGGATCGAGGGCTCAAACTCTTGGCTCATCTCGACGCGATCGGTTCGCGGAGGGAAGCGGAAGTCTTCTCGGAGATCGGACTCCAGGGTCTTCTAGGTCGGGAGACCACTGTAGCATAAACACCCCCAACGGAGAGGGGTGTATGCTCAGCTCGACGTAGACCCCGTCCGAACGGGAAGACGGGGGTGAAGCGGGAAACCAGCTAACGGCACCGGGCAGCGGGCCCGGGTAGCGTGGTAGAGCGGGAACGGGGAGGACGCCGGTACGCGCGAGCGGTTCGACGCCTCGACGCCCCGGCGCAGTACTGGGTAACGATCCAGCACCGACGGGCGGAGGCGGAGCCGACTCGTGGGCGTACCGCGCGCGTCCTCAACCCGCGCTCGGTGCCGCTCTAAGGTAGTTAGCGAACGCTACCTTAGAATAAGCGGGAAGTCGGACCTTGACGATCGGTGGGTGACAAGTCCGTGCTTGTCCTCCTCCACCGCCGCCGGTCCGCTCCATATTTAATGTACATAATAACCTATCATAATAGTACAGTACCGATGTACTGTAGCGACGTACTGTAGCGGTCGGTCGACACTGTAATACTGTCAGTCATCGGGGCTGACAGTACACGTGTGTGTGTGCGCTCTTCGGTCCTGCGCGTACACGTGTACACGTGCGCCCCCTGTACTCGGGGTTACACGTGGTGGTACTGTAGAGCATCGAGCTCTACAGTAACCGATCCGATCCTGAGTTGATCTAATCTAAAATAAAGCCCCAGGGGGGGGGTTATACTACAGGAGGTGCCACAGGCGCCAGCAATCATAGGCCTCCCACAAAAGGGTCGCGGCTACTTTGACGCACCACTCTGTGAGGAAGACCACCCATAACCCGTGTTGCGGATCCCGCAGGTAGCTGCCATAGTACGTGAGTATGGGTCCCATATCAGCCCAAAAGCCTTGACTCACCTCGTACTGGCTCCACCATGAGGGGATGCGCTGGTAACGACTTGCATAATGCTGACGGGAAATCTCGCGCGCCTCTACCATTTGGTGGCCGATGAAGTACCCCGTATCAGACCGAATACGCCGTTCAGAGCGCACTGTGTTCTGAAAAAAGAAAATACCCCGCGTTTTAAATGACGGAAATTCGAAGGGATAATGGGTTCGGTCCAGAAGATGGCATCGGATGTGACAGTATGTCGGCTTGCCAGTCAAAGGAGCGGATGGAAATCACCGGGAGATTACCCGGAAGCATGCCCGCGTCGTCGGCGAATTGGTGTTCGATTTTGGAAACGTCGCGAATACCCACGGAGGAAAACCACTGGGCCGAGGCAAGTAAGGAAGGATGTTCGTGCATGATTTTGTCCTGTAGCTCTTCGAGCGAGGGGTAGTGGCCGGCTACCCAAGAGGGATGATAACCTGGATGAAAGGCCGGGTCGGAGACGTCCGAATCAGGGGGGCGTCGGGGTATAGGAGGCAGGTCGACGGAAGCGCGAGACTTGTTCGCAAAGCCGACATCGGTGCGTCGACGGGCCGTATTTTCGCCCGCGAGCGCAGGAGGTGGAGGACACGTGGGATTCGTCTTGTCCTTGCTCATGCGGAGACCGTCGGCCAGGAGGGGAAAAGTAGGGGGTCGAGAAGAGAAGAAGGAGTTGGAGATCAAGGAGTGTAGCCGATGTGCAAGGACGCTCAGAAGGGAGATATGTAGTGCAATACGCACCTGGAAAGGGGGGTGAAAAGAAAGGAAAATATTTGGATATGAAAAGTAGTCTGGGTTTGGGGGACACACGTGTGAATAATTGCACAGTTTTAATTTTTAATTGTTTTATATTATTTAGTTAATTAGTTGGCATTAATTTTGCTGACATTAGATTAGAGCTAGGATCTAGCGCCGCGAGCTACTGTACTGGCTCCGGCGGGGCGATATATACCTTAGCCCTCTGACGACCAAGTCAGTAAAGGTAATCCGAGTTGCCAGAGTTGAATGTTGCCTTGGTCGAAGTCCGTCTCTACCAAGACGCTCCCTTTTACCTAAGCCTACGGCATCCTTTGCGCTCGGGGGTTCCCTTTTCTTTTTCCTTTATTTCCCTATTCATTCCTCTACTTCTATTTCTATCTTTCTCTTAATTGTGTTGGTTCCATTGGAGTCGGTTGCGACCGATCCGGTGTAGGTGTTTTAGCCATCGGGCAACACGTTGTGTAGCGCTGCTACTGTTTCAAGTTACGTCGGAAGGCTGTTGCGACGACGCCTCCGTCGAAAGTCTTACTTACTGTATAAGACAGAGTTGGTACCACCTACCGCGATTGCGATCGCGCTGGTGAGGGTGTTTTCAGCCATCGGGCAACACGTCGGTCGTAGCGCTGCTTCACAATTACGATCCCGTCGGGTAGTGCTGAGCAAGCCCCTGTCGAAGACCTTGAATTATACCCAAGGTGCTGAAGACGCTCGTCGAGCATTGGCCTTACAACCCAGCGAACCGCGGTTACATTCTCGTAGACAAGCCCAACCCGCACTCGCCGAGCTCTCAAGTCTTCACAAGTCTCTACTACCATTTTCCTCCCGGGCTGGGCATCTTTCCTTACCACCCCCGTCGGAGTTGAGCTACCGTGGGCCGCAAGCCCACACAAGGGGAAAGGGAGTCTCGAACGCTCCGTAGCGCGTGCCATCGGCAGTTGTTGTTGTTGCTGTTGTTTTTCGTCTTTTTGTTTGACCGTCGGACTGTGTTCGCGGCCTGCCAGGCACATTGCACTACAGGCGTCCTCGGTTCCTCCGTCGATGACGGCGTCCATCAGCCCCGGCGGCGGCGGCCTTGTGAGCGCCGGTGTCGCGGGGGTCCCTTCCGAAGGGGTCTCGTCGAGGAGGTTTTCATCTTTCCCGTTTATGGACCCCGGTCCCAGCGGGAGATCTTTCACGTTGCTACGCAGCGGGGGAGACCTGACGACCCGGTCGCGAGAGAGCCGGTCCTTCAGTCCCGTCCCCCGTAAGATGGTGACGGTGTGGTCGTCCACCTGTACGACAGGGAAGGGTCCCTCGGTCCGCGGTGCGAGCTTATTGTTAACCCGGTCCTTGTCCGTTTTCTCTTCGGACCGTAGCGCAGCCTCGCAGTTCACGAGTACTTGATCCCCCACCCGATAGTCCGGGGTGGGGTGGCGTATCCGATTATCGAAATCGTTCTTATACCGCTCCTGTCCGGCGAGCAAGTTGCGGCTGGCCGTCGACATCAGGCTGCGGAGCCACGCTAGGTGGCGGATCTTGAACTGCGCCCTTGAGGCGGATGGGTCCAACAGCGGCGTTTGTTGCAGGGATAACGGACTCGGGGTCCGGGATAATACCAGGTCGAACGGTCGCATACCGATCATCCTGTTCGCCGTGCAGTTATAGCCGTACGTCAGCGCGTCCGTGAACTGATCCCAGTCACGTTGATTATCGGCGAGGTAATGCCGGAGGGTGGATACCAACGTCCGGTTGAATCTTTCCACCTGCCCATTCGTTTGGTGGTGATATGCCTTGGTAAACACGCTCTCAATTGAGAGTATCTTGCACACGGCGAAGAAAAACCTCGAGGTGAATTGTCCTCCGTTATCGGAGAGAAGTTTCACTGGGGCGCCGTATACGAACACCCAGTGAACGCTTGCGCAACCGTTTCAGCGATAATCCTCTTGAGCGGGACCGTCCTGGTCAGCTTGGAGTATCTGTCCGTCATCACCAAGAGGTAACGGTTTCCTCTTGGTGTACGGGGAAGCTCGCCGAGAATGTCGATAGCGATGTACTCCAGGGGCCCTGACGGAGGAAATGTCTTCAACTCAGAGTTGTGCTTCCGCAGTTTGATGCGTGCCTTCGCGCAGTCGGGACACACCCTTACGGTCGAGTAGGAGTCCACCGACATGCTCGGCCAATAAAACCGCTGTCTTAGCGTATAGAACAATCGCCTGCCGCCCGGGTGGCCGGAGGTGGCGGGATAATGCGACAAGTACAGCAACCTTTCCCGGAGGGTTGTGGGTACTACGATCTGTTCCACACCGTCGAGGTGGGCTTTCCGGCAGACCGGCCCTTCCTGATTCACGAAGAATCGGGACCGGCGCAATTCAGCGAACCCCTCCCCCTTCTCAAGACGGGAAGTCACCTCCTTACAAAATGGATCAGAGTGCTGTTCACGAGAGAAGTCTTCGTGGGTTATCGCGGCCATCAAGGCCGGAGGGTCCAGTGCGTAGCAGCCCGCGGAAATTTCGACGTCGGTGGTGTCGTAGGTCTCCTCTTGATGCTGAGGCTCATCGTCGAAATTCATGACGGTGTAGCAAGGAATTTCTTCGTCGATCGGGATAGTCGTGCCCCCCGTAGATGGGATACGACTCAGCGCATCGGCGAGGCAGTTCTTGATTCCCTTCACGTAAGTTACGTCGAAGTCATATTCGGCAAGGCGCAAGCGCCACCGGGCAAGTCGGCCACTCGCATCGCCGGGGTTCATCAGCCACCGCAGGGAGTGGTGGTCAGTGTTGACCGTGAACCGCTCCCTTTCCAGGTACGGGCGGAGCGTCTGTACCGCCCATACGATGGCGAGGCATTCCTTCTCGGTTGTCGAGTAGTTGCATTCCGCTGACGAGAGCGTGCGTGACCAATACCCGACAGGGTATCGGTGTCCATCCTCGTGGGTCTGCAGTAGTGTGCAGCCCAACTGAGCGTCTGACGCATCCGTGTCCAGTGAGTAGGGGCGCCCCAGTCTTGGGAGTTTTAATACTGGAGGCGACATTAAGCACTCCTTCAGTGTCTGGAAGGCCGTGGTCTGCTCTTCATCCAGATCGGGGAGGACATCCGGCTCTCCTTTTCGGAGCCTAGCCGTAAGGGACGCCGCTATCTTGGCGAAATGATCGACGAAACGTCGGTAGACATTGCACATTCCCAAGAACGAGCGCAGCTCGGTCTGGGTCCGTGGTTGAGTGGCTTCTGAGGGCGCTTTCACATTCTTCGGGTGGACCTCGAGCTCGCCCGGTCGAATGATATGAACCAGGTACTCGACAGAGTCCTGAAAAAACATGCACTTGTTAAGTTTAAGTGATAATCCCTCCTGCTGCAGAGCACGGAGTATTAAGTCCACATCCTTGAGGTGCGTGTCATAATCCTTGGAGAAGATTATGATATCATCCAGGTAGATGAGACAGCTCTTCCAGCGATAGCCTGAGAGGAGGATATCCAACATACGTTGAAAAGTGGCCGGGGCGTTCATCAACCCGAAGGGCATACCGTTGAATTGATACGTCCCGGCGTGGCACGTAAACGTGGTTTTCGGTCGATCCTCCTTGGCGACTGGAATTTGCCAGTAACCGGAGTTACAATCAAGGGTAGAAAAGACCTTGGCTTCCCCGAGTGTGTCCAGACACTTGTCCATGCGAGGGATGGGGTACGTATCCCGCACGGTCAACGCGTTCAGGCGTCTATAATCGATGCAGAAACGGAGGCTCCCATCTGACTTGGGGATGAGCACGACAAGGGACGCCCATTCGGACTTGGACCGGGAAATTACCCCGCCGGATAACATCTCGTCAACCGAGGCTTGTTCCGCCTCACTGGCGCGGGGACCAGCTCGATAGGGCTGACATCGAAACGGCTTGGCGCCGGGGGTGAGTTCGATGCGATGTTCTGTCGCTCGAGCTTCGCCCAAGTTTCTATCCCACATTCCAGCGTATGGCGCGAGCATGGTGCGGACCTGCCCTCGCACTTGCGCCGGCAGGTGGTCGAGGGGAACCGCCTCCTGCCGAGGAGATGGCTCCGCCTGGGGGAGGGCTGCGCGAGGGGGCCTCTCGCCCTGTAGAGGGGGGCTCCCCTCGGAGAATTCCGCGGCTAGGACCGCGTCCAACGGCATCGCCGTGCGCACCATCGCCCGCGGATGGGGAATGAGGAAGCCAACGACCTGGTTCTTCGACAACCTCTTGTCGGCGGTCGAGAAGTTCGCCATGAGGACCTTGAACTCTTGCAACGGGGTGATGTGCACCACCCCGTTGGAGAGGGAGATCCGATGCTTCGCATATAACTGCGGGTTCGCCTCGAGGACCGAGAGTCCGGCCCGTCCACTTGTGACGTATACCCAGGTCTGGGTGCCTGCCGGGATCTTCAGGGCGCGACACCTTGAGCCTTGGGGAAGTCCGCCCAGCTTCGGGGGCATACTCTTGCTCCGACGGGAGGGGAGGGGCGTTCGCGGCCCGAGACGCCGGCTTCCGGACGATGGGTATCTTAGTACCATCGTCCAGTTCCACCTCCTTCCGCCGTAGGTAGATGGCTTCGACGAACTTGTCGTTAAAGTCGCACCCCAGTATCACGGGGGCGGCTAATCGTTCACAGATGATGAAGGTACACCTCATGGTGCGGTCACCTAACCGCACCACGAGGGGGATTTGGCCGCTCGTACGCAATGGTCTCCCATTGGCGTCCGCAATCGTCGGGATTTCACCCGGAATAATCAGCGCTTCCCATCCGGAGGGAAGCGTGTCGGCCCGTACGAAATTGGAGCCAGCTCCTGTGTCCAGTATTGTGAGCTGGCGCACCAATATCGACGGGGATAATCCAAGGTCTGCGTAGACCTTGTAATTCCGCCGAGACAGCGCGAGCACTGTCTCGGGATGGCTAACACCCCTTGCAAGCGGGGGGTGTTTCTCCGCCATGGTCGGCGTAAGGTACCGAGCCGTTCGGGGTCCGGGTTTCCCTGGGACGGCCCAGTGTGTTTGCGGCCGAGTATCCCGTACCGCTTCTCCGTCTCGGGAGGTGAGGACGGTTCCGTCACCTTGGGGGAGTGATCCGGGGATGTGTCCGTGTCCACCTCAGCTGCTGCAGGCTGAAGTTCTCCTAGTTTTTGGGAGGCGGAGAAGCTTCCCTGGGGGGCGGGAAGGCCCTCGTCCCGGTACCCGCATGCGGCGGCGGGCCGGCGACGGCTTCCGGGTTCATTACCCGGTTCGCCTCGTAACTGAGAAGGGCGACGGCTCGGAGGTACGCCTCCGGAGGCACTCGGCTCTTTTGGGTCGCGGTCAACCTCTCGTACTGGTGGGGTACGAGGGATACATCCTTCACCTTCATATCGCAGTCGGGGGAAATGTGGTCCACGACCCGATAACAGGTGAAGCAGATGATCTGCGGGGACGGATGTCCTCGCAAGGTCCTTCTGGTAATTACGGGACGTTTTCCCTGGTGGAAGTCCGCGAAAGCCCTCGGCGGGCTCTCGAGCGGGTTGATACCGCTTGCGTCGGTCGCTGTAAAACAGCGAATCTTCGTCGTTGAAGGAGTATTCTTCCGTCGGGAGGGAAGGAGCCTCCCCGGCGAGGTCGCCTTCGGTCGCGAAGTAGTTCTCGGCTCCCCGGGCCGTCTGAAAACTGGGAGGGGGCCCGATCGACGTCGACGGGGCGCTATCCAGGGCAGCGAGAACCTGCTTGACCGGGCGGGGCTTCCCGAACTCCACGCGGCGCCCAGAGCCGTGCTGGGCCCGGAAGGCGTCGCCGTGCGAACGCACGTGGGCGATGATATCCTCGAACGAGGATCGCGGTCGATCCTCGCGGGCTTGTAACACCAGCGGCTTGATCGCGGGGGTGAGCCCCTCTATGAAGAGGGTCGTCCTCTCGTATGCTGAGTGCACGTCCCCGCACCTTCCCAGGGCGGTGGACATTCGAGTAGCGTACTCGGTTTCCAATTCGCCCGGCTTCTGGCGTAGCTCCCTCAATGCCGTGAGAGCCCGCTCGATCTCGAGGTTCATCGCATACGTGCGTAACAGCCAATTGACGGCGACGGCCCAGCTCGCGATCCCCTGGGATTTGCGGAGTAGTCCCCGCTGGGACTCATACGCTTCCTTAGCGGGTGGGGCCAGCAGATGGGGTAGCGCCATCAGGTCCATCGCTTCGGTCATATTGGCGTTGTCAAAATTTTCCTTGCAGCGAGCCAGGTAACTGATGACCCTGATGGGATCTACCCCGCTGAATTTGTACTCCCCCATGACCACGAGAAGGTACTGCACCCTCTTACGGGTGGTAGCGTATACCCGGTCGTCCATGGTTGGGTCGGTATCCACGAGGCGGTAGGCTCGGTAGTTGTACACACCTCTGAACCGGTGGTTCGTCGGCTTCCAGACAGACACATTTTTCTGTTTGGGGCCGAACGTCGGCGTTGGGGCGGTAAGTGACTCTGAATCGGAATCTGTCTCCGAGTCAGAGGAGGATGACGAGGACGGGCTCGAGTGCCCGTCCGGAGGGTAACCATCCTTTCGTCCTTTGCGACGGTTCGCCTTCCGCCCTTTCCGACTGGGTTTGGACTTTTTTCGTCGTCCACTCCCCTCGTCGTCTGAGCTTCCCCCTTGATCGGGGTTCCGTCCCCGTAAATTCTGGGAAGGCAAATCACCTTCGAGGTGGATTGGTCCGGCGGAGGCTCCCTCGCGGGAGGCTCCAGCCGCGGTTCGCGACGCCTGCGGATTGGCGGAGAATCGGGGAGCGGTCTCCATGGAGGGGACCGGTATCCCCGCGGCTTGCAGCGCCGGCATTGTCACGTTGGAAAAGAGCAGGCTCTTATTCAACGGGGGCAACCCCTCAGCGGGAGGGAGAGTAGCTACTCCGACTGTAGTCGGAGGGATCCCAGCAGCGGTGGCTGGAGTTTGCGTCACCGATCCGCCTTGCGGGCCAGGAGACGGATCGGGGCGGTGCGTCTTCAGGATGGTAATTTCTCGACGGAGGGCCTTGCGTTCTTCCGTCGTGGCGGTCTCCTCCTGCTTACGCAGGATGTTAGCCTCCTTGGCGCTGGCAGCTATGTCCGCCTGCCAGGCCTTGGTGAGTACGCCTTCCAGGGCGGTTAGGTGATCGCGCTCTCGCGCGGCTTGTACCTCGGCTTGGGCTGCGATAGTTTCCTCAATAAAAGTCTTGAGGTTTTCTCGCAGCGCCGACGGTTGCGCTGCGAGCTTCTCCGCTACAGTATTGCGCGTGAATCTTTCGGCTTCTCGGAGAGTCTCGCGACAACTCCGAGTGATCCACGCCGCAACTGGCGGAGCCACGTCTCGAGGACGGGTCTCACGGGACGAATCGGACCCGGATACCATAGCCTTGAGCTTGTCGAAACCTGTTGAAACAGAGATAGAACACCTAGGACCAAAATCGGTAAGGGATAAGGGACACTCCGTAGACTTCTAGGTCGGGAGACCAAAATGTCGTGCACTGAGGGCGAAGGGTGGGATCCCCCTGTGGCAGAGCGCGCGCGTTCGGGGGGCGCGTGTAGGGGATTATCGGGAAACCACCCGTAAGGAACCGGTACGGGGCCGGGCGCGAAGCGCAGTAGGGAAAGTGAGGGAAAAAAGTGGGAAAACAGAGCCCAGGAGGGGCGGAGCGGTAGGGACAGCTGTCGCGCGGAGAGCCGGGCGTGGCGGGACGGCGCGCGCGGTAGAGACAGGAGAGAATGGGGACGTAGATGGCTCGCAAGGTACCGTCGTGGGACGGGGACCGACGCGAGGCTACGACTCCGTTCCAGAAACCCGAGTTGTAGACCCAAAGCTTCGTGAGGATTTACTTAGGGTCGGACGTCGGCTATATACTAGCCGACGTCGGAGCTATAATTAATTAAACTAAAAGATACTAAATTAAAACGACGGCGGCGACGGCCGGAGAAACTCCTCTTGGGGAGGTATGACAACCATTGCACTTGGGGAATGGCACCTGGACACAGGGGCCGTGACGCCCGGTTACTCGTGTCGTGAGGTACACCTGTGTCCCGGAGAAGGAGTCGTGCTGGCCGGGGACAGGTGTCCCCGGGGAAAAAGGAAAGGTGGGTCAGTGCACTACAGTGGGCGAAAATGGGAACTCGGCGACGGTAGTTGTCACAAGCAACAGACTGATCGTCGTCACATAGCTCGTCGAGCAAATGTATCCTCCATAGCAGTGTTCTCCGCGAGGCGACCCTTCGGGGCTCCCGTATAAGAGGAGGGAGGCCGTGAGTACCTCCATCTCCTCGTGCACAAATAAGCCATATCCCTTCTCCCGCCTCTCTTTTTCTTCTTTTCTTTCTGTACCTTGCGGTCATGAATAGGAATTTTCGCGAATGTGAATGGTCGCCGATTTGGGGTTGGTCATCAGTGACAACGGGGTCGCTTTGTGTCGTGCTGGGAGACTCCCATAATTGCCGTACGAGTCACTTAGATGTGATTTTCGGGACGTTCTCCCTCGATCTAGTACACGGAAAATTTTAACTTCGTGACACTCAGTTGGTCAGGACTTCATGTTTGATGACGACTCCCCAATTTCGCCCTTTTTCCAAGCCGTTGGCCCTAAATGTTGTTAGAAATTCCCGTCGGTAGTAAAACGGAGCAGCCATCAGTAGAACGGCTTCGTGGGAGTGGATTCTCATTACGAGCATGACCTCGGTTTCCGAATAAACTTCGGTCCTTCGGACTCTTCGCCCTCCACTTGTAAAGTACTGTCCTCCTGGCCGGGCGACGGAACTTCGTGGCGTAACGCCCTTGTGCAATGAAAAGCAGAACAACTCGTTCTTCTTCTCGGTGTGACACACCGCATGGTTGCTTGATGGTGATTGTCGGTTCGCCGCTCTGAATTGTTCTTGGGGCCTCGATCGGTTGGCGTCGCCACTCTTGTTTGTCGCCGTTCGCGACGCGGGGTTCGCGCTTTGTGCGTCAAAGAAAACAAACATAAAAAAAAATAACAAAGACACAAACGGAAACATAGGAAAGATATTGGGGGGGTTATGGCGGCAGGCAGGTAAGTAAGTCACTCGTGGTGTGGCGTCGATGCGGGAGCGACAAAGCTCCTCCGTAATGATGATGGTTCCCGCCGCGTTGTGTAGCCGTGTACTTGTACGTGGTGTCGGCGGGTCAGGGCAGCAGTGGTCCGTGTGGACCCATCTTCTCGCTCGTCGAGCGGGGTTTAGGCGTTGCGAACGAACTGGGCAAGTGCTCTCATGTGCGATCGATCGCGACTTCGCCGGTGGCGAGCCCCAAGCACTTGTGCGGTCGGCGGTGGGGGTTGACAACAACGTTTCGTACAAGTGCGGGCTTTTTCCTTAATTGCACTTAATTTTTCGACGTATGGCCGGAGTTCAGTCTGCGACTCGTGCTGATCATTTGACAGCTTACCAGCAGCAAGCCCCAATTTCTTTTGATAAAATCACGCCCCATGAGGGCGGATCATCGATCTAGGCGTCACATCACGTGCACGCGGCGGCCGCGTGTGATCGTATCCAAGGAGGTAAATTACCTCGGCCTGAGACTACAGTACATCTTCCCTTCCACGGTCTGGCCGCGCGGGCCATTTCATTGATGGGCGGGGGTCCCAGGCAAAATCGCTTGAGTCTTTCGTTTCCCTTCTCCTCACTCCGAGGGGTCTCGTTTCCGGCGACTGTCCTTACTCTCTCTCCGCGACGCTGTTCACCGCATCACTTCCAACTCGAGAACCTCCTGATGGGGACTATCCCCAATGCAATTCCAACATTTCACTCGCGGTCTTATCACGTCCCGCATCATTTACTTCCTCTCGATCGGCCTCCCTCGCATGCGCCTCTACATCAACTGCCTCTCTTCCCCTCCTTCTCTCTCGACTCAAGGGTAACCCGCTCGTCAGCCTGACACAGCCCGCTATCCCTTAGAGAATACTGTAGTCTGTTCCTCCTTTCCCTGGACGGTGACACGACACACACACGACTACAGAATTACGCTTTTCCTTCACTTGCACCCTTCCAACTGCGTTCCGCGTTCTCTTGCCTTCCGCCGTCTGGTTTCTACCAGACACTTACTCAATTAGGCACAGTCCGTCGTGCTCAGTCATTCGTAGAATACACTTCTTCCTCAGCTCGAGACACAGCGTACTAAATTGCTTACGATCGATGCCTCGCACGGGACTGGGTACGCTCGTCCGAGGGTCGCTGACCGATATGTGTTGTAGGGCTCATTCGCCTTGGTCCGCGGTGCGGGTTCTTACTCCCTGCGTCATGTCAAGAGACAACCGAAAACACACAGAAAGAAAGAAACAAAACAAAACAGAATTGAACAAAATAAAAACAAAAGTAGTGGGTTACTGTGGTCAGTGGGTAAATAAATCCTCGATGAGGACGATGGTCATGTAAAAGTACGTGGTACAAAACAAGCACGTGTCTTGCTCGGTCTTCAATCTTAGCAGATCGACGGCGAACGTCCGCTGTGTGTGCCGTCGGCTGCGGGCGACAGCAACCAAGAAATAATTATTTTGGATTGAATTACTCTCCGAGGACGGGACACTGATCCCGATTGTCGTTTCACGTGCATCCGTCGATGACGGGGTTGTGTCTTCCGGTAGGCTCAATGCCTCGTCCGGGGGCACAGTATCACTTCAATTCCCTAGAACGCCTCGCTCATCAGTCCCTTCTTGTAAAGGCGTTCCAGACGGAAAACTGCCTTACTCCTCTCGCTCCGACTTTCCTTGCTTGCGGACCCCTTTGTTTCCAATTTCTGACTCGTCCGTGCTCCATAACCTGCTGATTCTATTGACGATGACTATCCTGCTTGCGCGTGTGCGACTTGCGGCGGCAAGGGTAACTTCTTCCTTCGGAAATACGTGACGGCCGCACTGCGTGGTAATTGCTCAATGGGCTCCCACGTCGCGTCCTCGGGCGTATAACCGTACCATTCCACCTTGAGAATCAAATTACCATTTTAATAATCGTGGTCGACGACCCGGTCGATTACGTATTCCGTGTTTTCCGTTTCCTCTCCTTTCTCTGAACTGTTTCCTTCCCCATTCTGAAGATCTTCAAACTCATCCTCTTCTCTAGACTTTCCGAACTCGCGTAGGTCTGGAGGTGTCTCCGCTGTCGGCGTTTGACGAATTAAATTATCCTGGTCCCCTGACGTAGGCGCACGGGTGTGATGACGTTCCTTGTCCTCCATTACCTCTCCTTCGTTTAACTCTGGCTCTCCCAGGAACTGTAGCGCTTGACGTAGGCCAGTTATCGGCGCATAGTCCATCGGGCTTGGGGCTAACCCCATCCTATCTCGCGATACGCGTTCCTCCTGATCGCCAATGGCAATGACTACCGTATGTTGATCCGATCTTCTGACGTGATAAGGTCCTGTGGTGACTTGTGCCAGCTTGTGTTTCGGTTCGCTAGCCGTGCCCTGCTCCTTCCGGAGGAGGGCGTAGTTGAACAGTACTAGAGGGAGGGCGCGCGGCGAACAGGATCGGAGGGCACGGACTGCAGAGGAGAGACATGCAGCCGGGAGGGACTCACGGCGAGGGGTGGGCGTCTTGATGAACGATCGCCTCTCCGAGGACGATTTGTGGCGTCTCGCCGCTGTACGCGCGGGCATGCAGCGATAGAGTTACAAATATGCGTTGGGGTTGACGCGAATGGAATCCACGCGAATAGATTGACGATTCGCCACAAAAATCTATTCGTGCAACCGGCGAATAGTCAGCGTACACGTTTCATTTGTATCGGGCAATAGAATCGACCCGGTGGGGTTGCTCTAAAGTGGCGAGATGAGGCCCTTCACGGCGGATACGCTCATCGCCAGCTCGGCGGTTCTCAACTGAAGCTGGTCCCGACTAACCAACTGATCTAATTACTCCGTGCGCCTCGCCTCTCACACATGAACGCATCTCGCCGCTTTCTACCGCCACAGATTCGGGCAGCTGTCGCATTTGTTTCAAGGCGTGCGCGGAGCACGAGCGAAATTTGAGTCGCAAATTCAAAGCAGACCGACAGACGTTGCCACGAAATTTGACGGGCACCATTGATGAACAATGAGCAATCATTGACCAGATGTACGCTTCTTCGCCTTGGCCTGATATGAAGCGTCTCCATTATATGCCAGCGACTCTGTCTAGACGTCCACACACCTGATCGTATCTGCACTCGGCGTACTTCCAGCATACCCCCTTTTACACAAACCACCCCAACCGAACATGGCGGTCAGCCCACAATTGATGCTCGCAGTACGAGTTTTCCTGATTTTCTTCCTGTCGACACTCGCGCGTGCAAATGACGTCCAGCTCGCCGCCCACACCTCCGTCATTGCTGACATCTGCGTCTCGCTGCACCGCCGGTGCATCCAGCCACCGACCGTAATTGGCTGCGAGGACGTCTGCCGGACACACACAGTTGACACAAATCTCGTTCTGCTGCCTGCACAAAGCTCGCCCTGCGCCGCTGGTGCGCCGCCTAAGAACGGCTCTTCGTGTGCTTCATGTCGTCATGCGGATGACTGGCGGCAGGTTAGCTTTCATGGACGGTGTGGTGCGGCGATTTTGTCCTACTTCCTGTCGCAGACTTCGCCGGATTTCATGGAGGGGCTTAGGGGGCTTCCCGGGAAAGTATGTGAGGACAGGCACGATGGCAACGTATTCTCGCAAGCGGTTGTCGGTGAAGTGGGGCGCATCTTTTGCGCTTCGGGATCAGTACCGATCCCTTTAATCAGGAAGGAGCAGTCGGTATCAGACTCTCCGGCGGTATCTGTGCGACGGCCGCATGGGTCAAGGCCTGTGAAGATGTGCGGGCGGACGTTGCGTCATTGCTTGAAAGGTGCAGGGGCACGAAGAAGACTCTCGCGTGTTCGGGGGTGTTGCAGGGGTCTCTGCAGGTGTCTGAAGAAAAGGAAACAGACGTGCCTGCCGGTGTGCATGCGGAAGATGTTCCGACCTGGAGAGTAATACAGAGTGAGTCTAGTGTCTAGACGACCGGCAATTTGCCTCATATGAGGTCAAATGCTCTACAGTAAAATTTAAACAAAATTTAAGATTTTCGCAAGTATAGAACAAAAGGAGCACAATTTTTACGAAGTAGAACTTTGAACGACTATAAAGACAACTATAAACGACTAGTTAGTAACTGACAAGCCAGCTCAGTGGTCTGCAAGGATCGCTGAGTCTTAGAGGCCGGGGTTCAACTCCTCGCTGAGCACTTTAGTGGTCGAAAAATCCCTTCGGGGATCTCGATGGTTCTTGTTCGTGACCTGCAGCCCAGGACGCTTTATAGCGCCCACTCGAACATGAGATTGAATACAGTGACATCTCATAAAGGGGCATTCCGACACGGCTGCAGGTCTTCCAAGCAAGTCTTTAGACGCAGGATAGAACTATAGGGGGCAAAAGGAGTTTTTTATCTCTTTTTGCTCTATTTTACTCAAATGCTGACCCATTTAGTCAGTTTTAATGGCCGAGAACGCTTTAAGCACTAGTAGTACTTACCTTTGTAAGTAAGATCGTGACGTTCGTCGACATGTTTCTTAAAACAGTCACGCCCAGTCTGGTGATGACAAAGGTATACTTCTTTGTCAAAATATACCTTGCAGGCTGAGCAAATAAACTTTGACTTTTTTGTACCTTTGCAAATATTGCACCTGGATTGATAAAGAGCACAAGTCTCCTCGCCAGATGCGCTTTTCCGCTTGCGAGTGGTTGGAGTTAGGTGAGTACCAATTCCACTGCCAAGCCCAACATCTTCATCTTCAGCAGCACTGTCTGATTCTCGCTGACGTAACGATATACGATCATACTTGTTATCAATCAACTGGTCAGCAAGCTCACAATAAAACTGATTTGGAGACATCTTAGAACCATCTCCTTTTGCACCTGCATACAGTTTCCATGCATCCACAATGCAAATGGCCAATAAAGAAGTGTTGACACGCATAGACCATTCTTTCACTTCGAACTTCTTTTCCAAGCCGAGATCATCCTGACGAGATCTGTTGTGGCGGTCAATCTGAGAGCAAGTTTCATAATACTGCTCACAGACTGAGGGAATACGTATAGACAATTCCTCTTTTCTTGTCACGCCATGACGTGTACGCCATCTCTCGCGGTAGATTGGAGTTCCTTCGTTGGATGTTCCGACAGAACTAATGAAGTATCTGCGGTCTCGGTCCACCCACATCACTGCCATGAGATGAGGCCCGGCCACCGGCTTCGAAACTAGTGTGACGTGCTCTCCCTTTTCAGCAATCTCCAGATGAGATAGATATTTCATCGGATATTTCTTGGTAGATGTCTTCACTACACCTGTGAATCTAAGACCTTTCTCATAAAGTGATTCAGCCGTGTGGACAGAAGCAAAGTAAGAATCCGCGCAGACAACACGATTGGTGTGAAACCATGGCTGTAACAACCTCAAAGTCACTGCGGTTCCGTGTAAGTGGTCACTTTCAAAATCCTTTAAAGAAGTCTCCTCAGCTGAGACGACGTTCTCAATTCTTATTATGATTCCACTTCTTCCACATGCGGCAGTCTTCAACTCACAGCCATTCTCGGGTTTTCCGTCCATGGCCACATAATGAGGAAGACCGGTTTCAATCCAATCTCCTCCAAGTCCATACCAGCGTGACATACTCTCATCAACGCAGATGTTCTGTGATGGAATCACATGTGAGGCTCTGTGATCATTGATTGCGACCATGAAGTCCCTGATCATGCCCCATCTGTCATTTGAGTCAGCTAAAAAGCTGAACGTGACATTCTGACGAAGCTCCTCGAATCTTCTGCGGGAGATGATGTTTCCGAATTGAGGTTGCGGGAGATATTTGCTGGTTTCCTGTGAGCTCCAAAGAGACCTTCTCGTGCTGAATTCAATGCGAGTCATAAGGATTAGCACCCCGAAAAACTTCAAAATTTCACCTCTTGTAGTCAAGCGAAGTCCCCTTGATTCCATTGCATCGTTGGTGTAGGAAACCATTAATGCCAAGTGCTCCTGTGGGAACATCCACATGAAGTAGTCCATGGGATGCATTTGAGATGGACTGTGACCACGGGATATAATCTCATCAATCGGTCCAATCACCTTCCATCTTCTCGGCGGTATCATACCATTTAAATGGATCGTTACTTCCTCACGCTTCCAGGCCCGGCCGTGGACATTCATGAGGCCATCTTGAGAATCCATTTCGTCACTCTCGGAGATTCTCGTACTCGGGCTGAGTGCTCCTTCCAGTTGCGTCACGCAGTCCTCTGTAGGCTCCGGTTGCGCATAATGTTCAGTTTCTTGATGGATATGATCTTCAGGACCGTCATCGATCAGGTCCATCACTTCACCAGCCTTGATGTTAGCTATGCGAAGCGTGACTTCCTTGACGCCATCTGATAATTCCCATTTAGCCCTGACTGAAGTGACACTACGACCCTTCACTTTGTCAGTTTTCATGCTAATGACAGTTCCCGTGACCAACTTGATCTTCCAAGAGGCTCCATACATGCGACGACATTTACTCTGAGCTGTGAGCAGTCTTGCACGAGTGTGGACGCGGTTACCTGCAATAATTCGAGGATCATTGACACTCACCATTTTGAAGAAATTTTGGGAAGAGGAAGACGAAAGTGTTGATTAGGGAAGACTGAGATACGGAATTGAATGTTTTCTGGTTTGCCAACGTTTAGTACTCTAGTCGTAAGCTTTTCACTACAGTAGCGATAAATTTCTACAATTATTCGAATTGCAAAAGCCCGCTTAAAAACTGGCCTCATATGAGGTCAATTGACCTCATATGAGGCCATTTGTCACCTAGACACTAGTGGGGTGTAGCACAGAATTGCTGCGAAAGGATAGGTTTCCGGCTTGCTCAAACGCGTAGAGGCATGATGAGGTTGTAAGATTGTTCTTTTGTGATTTTTTCCCTTGTTTTCTTCCATCAACTGGATGAAGTCTTGTTGCCCAAATGGCCTCCTTGTTGCCTGCTCACTATCCACTTTGCAACAGGTCTGCCACGTAGAGTACCAAGGGTACAGTAGGCTGTATTAATTAAGCTGTGAGTTCCGAAACACGAGAAAATATGTTGAAAGTGGCACTTTTGATATGTGCTATCTCCGCTTTGCACCACACCGAATTGCTTCTGACAGAATCAGGTGCCAGAACATAACCAGACTGGCACACTCGGTTCAAGGGCAATGACCAAAACCCTGTTTCGTTCTTTCCCCTCGTGCTCGTGAGATTATTGGCATTGTTGCCAAAAGGTAGATCGGCCAGTGCCCACTGATAGGTGGTGTACCGACTAATCTTGGTTGCACGCCAGCGCACATGAATTGCCACGACATGCAGCTTACAAATAGAGAAAAGAATGTCTTGAGGTGCATCCTTTGAAGGGTACGGTACAGTGATGTGTCCACGGTATTTCCATTGGTTTCCACCACGCGCTAGACGAAAAGAGATTTGTCTCCTACGGGCCACCTTATTTTTGCAAAAAATTAAATCCTATTCGGATACTAATTCTTTACCGTAATCGCCCTCAACAATAACATCTTGCAGAACATCAGGATACAGGGGGGTACCCTATTTAGTGCTACCCCGTGTAGCGTGATAAAATAGGCACTAAATCGGGTTTGGCACAAGAACGGTAACTTAACAAGAAGACTGAATATAGTATTTAACTAAGGAAACCCGTCAAGGTCGTCTGTTTCTGCTTCTTCTATGGCTTGAGAGCCTCAAATATGATGCGTCTAGCCTTGCGCAAATGTGAAGACGCATCAGGTAGCGAGAGAGCTACCGCTGCCGCCTCTAATTTTGAGAACTCATTCGCTGCTTCGATCAAAAAGAGAGAACGAGCCTGACTAGCATTAGAAATCTCCTCCATCACTGTATCTGTATGCTCTGCTTCAGTTCGCCCAGATGAAACACACCTAGACCCATCCATTTCCTCCATAATTCTCTCCACCTCTTCTAGAGCTTCTGTTTCCATGGCCTCTCTGACTTCACTTGAATCCTCTACCATAACCCAACCATTAATATTACTTTCATTTAACGTAGCAATATCAGCGGCATCCCTTTGGTCATTAACATTGCTCACATTTACATTTTTTGCCTGGAGAGATAGGCCCGACATATCTGTGTGCGAGCAACGCATTTGTGCCTATCGGAACTGTAACGGACACAGAAAATCTACCAGTTTTCATATCTTAGTACCAAGCAGAGTGGTGCCCTGTAGCCCGCTGGATGGGCCCGTGGGGCACTTGTTTATCATACCTTTTGGTGTAGAGCCGTTAGAGTAGCACTAAACCGGGACATACACTATATATAGAGGCACTAAATCGGGTACCCCCCCGTAGCAGTTTTGAATACACTGCAAGACTGATAATCTCATGAAGTTTCAATGCCCACTTGCCAGTTTAGAAGGGCGTTTTGATTTCTAAGATTCCAACAACGTTTCATGGTTGCTCAGAGAGGCTCGGTCATGAGAATAAGAGTTGGAGGTGAATTTTTGGTCCGTGCCTGCTGTCGTTTGCACCGTGATTTCTGTCACGGTGGCTAGGTCATGCTTGTGAAGAAACCACGGTCAGCTATTTAAATTTAAGACATTCTATGGGAGCACATGTGATTGGAGGACTGAGTAGGAACGGTGGAAGCGAGCAGAGCCAGACAATTGTATGGCATTGATAGGTTCAGTATATTGGCTCAGGTATGTCTTCTGTAATGCGGCAGTGAACCTTTGTGAAAAACCAAACTTTCCAATATCGATCTCCGGAAAGTTTAAACATTGCATGACAAAACCTCGTCCACGCTTTTCAAAAATATTTAGTCGAAATCTCGCGCCTTCTCGAAAGCTCGAAACTTCCGGATTAAGAGTTGTGCTTCTATTTCTATTTAACTCAAGCTCCAGGTTGGTTTGCCGGAACCCTGAATCTGGGCAGCTCACTCATATAAAGATATCCTGGTTTTCTACAAAGAAAGCGCCGCGTACCGCCTCTCAAAGGAACGCTGGCTCCAGCAGTACCTCATTACTTCTGCAACTGTCGTTTTTTCCATGGAGCTTCCCTTGCCACTTCATCGGCTTGTCTGAGAGCATAATTCCCGCACCCGCGCTTTTCTTTCACGCAAAAATCTTCTGAACCCGTGCCTTCCTGCCACCCTCTTCGCCCCTTTTCACCCTTCCAGACTATCTCCACTCTACTGCCATCCTGGCCCCTCCGTCTTGCTATCCGCCCGCCTCTATCTTGCCATCGGGCCGATCTCTTTCCTGCTATCCGGCCCCCTGCTGGTCTCCAGCTCCTCTTTTTCCGATACCCTGACCCTCTCTCTCTTATTCTCTTAACTCTTGCCACTAACCCTCCTAACTCCTTCAACTCTTGCTATCTTACTCTTTCCCATCCTGTCATCTCACCCCCTCCATCCTTCCGCCCACTATTTCCCATCTTTCTATCTCGCACCCTCTCCTCTGCCATTCTCCTCTCACCCTCTGGCTACACTACCCCTCCCTCCCGCTATCCCGCCCTCTCCTGCTATCCCGACCAATCTCTCTTGCCATACGACTCTCCCCCCTTCTGCCATTCGTCCAGTCCCTCGTGTGCCATACTTCCAGTCCTTTGTGTGCCATCCAGCCCCCGCCTGGTCATCTATCCCTTCTCATTCCTCTCTCACTAATTCCTTCAATTAATTTTCATTGAAAAGATCCATGGTTTCCTGTCCTGCTACAGTCCCGAAATTCGGAACTACATCGAGCACACTGGAAAACGGCTTGCAAGAAGTTTTAAGCAGCGCGGATACCGAGATTTTGGATCTCTATTTTGGCGAACAACAGTGCAGTGACGAAAAAATCGAGGCGTCAAACCGGATTGCAGCTTTTTTGCTGCGCCTTTCCGGGAATGGAGAGATACGTAAAAATATGACATATGCTATGGGGGAGAATGAACACAACTTGGACGCAGCGGCGAAGGAAATGGCTGAGAAAAAAGTATCGGAGTTTATTGAAATCGACAGGAAAGCTCAAGCGGCATACCGCATTCACAGGGATCGCTTCCCCACATCCATATGGTATTGTTGCAAGAAGCTCTGCTTTCTAACAATCTCAATGGACCCGCTACAGATCCAGCTGTTGGATGAGCTAATTCTGATTCACAACCACGCAAATAGGTGCCATGCCGCGCATGAGCAACTAGACGCACAGATTGAGACGAGACGCCGCGGTGTAGGGACTTCGACAATTGCCTTTGTTTCACACTCGAGATCTGAAAGGGAGGCCGCCTCGGGACAAGCGCATGGCACTGCGCGTCAGAAGGCATTGCGGGAGTTTGCAAGTTTTGTATTAGAGGTCTTGCCGTTTCTCTACGGAAAGAGTGACTCCCCCAAAGGAACGGCACGCCCGAAGCAAAAACTGTGTACACAAGCTATATGCTCGCTTTTGGGGGTGTCACGAAATTTTTTATACAACCGGATGAGCATGTCCTTAAACACCGCTACAGAGGAGGATCTTACAAGTGTCGTTGATGCTGCAGGAGTCCGGCAGCGTCAGCACCGGAGAAATGGAGATAGACGCAACTATCCGCCTCTCCAAAGCCTGAACGAGTATGATTGCGGCTGCGACGAGCCGTGCTTCGCATCAGTTCCGCAGTGGAATTTAATTCGAGAATACAATGACTTTATCAAGCTTGCAAAGGAGCTCAAGCCGCGCCACAAAGAAAACAGGTTTTTATTGAATAGGTTATTTTGTCCGCTCTCAAAGAGTACTACGCGTGTGTGCAACGCTGCACTTTCCGCTTTGTATACAGTGTCTGAATCACTAATTGCAGATGTTCGGAGAGCCCTTGACGCGATGTGCTCAGACCAAAAGGACTTTGGGCGCCCGTTGCTAAATGATGGTACACTACGCTACCGATACGAACGGACACATCCGATAAATCGCTACCCTGAACGTATTCGGCAGAGAGTGGAGGCTCACCTCGATATTGTCTTAAGGGCAGACCCGTCGGGCTCCACGGGTGCTAACGTTTGTCGCGTTTATTCTCCTGAGATTAATACTCAGGAGAAGCTCCGAGAGGTCTTGCGGAAAGCCCTTCGCTGTGATGATGAATCTACCATCTCAGAAGTATCGTCCAGCACGTTACAGCGCATGGTGAAAGATTATTTAAAACAGCGAAACTGCGTCATAAGTTTCTCGCAGTCCGATCACAACGCATGTCCAAACTGCAAAACAATGCACTACGCCGTACTACAGTACCACCATGAGGCAGCCGTCATGAAAAGTGAGCTGGACGACTTGCGTCAGCGAACGCTGGAACTATCAGAGGCGGAAAGTAGACGATTAGAGTTATTGTCTGAAACCATTGTGGAAAAAAGATTTCAAGAGGACGAGTGCGTCCAGGAGCTGAGAAGACACAATAGCCGGGATGGACGCATTCGAGACACTGTCAAAAAGCTTACAGACCACTTTCGGAAAGTAGAGAACAAATATCGAGCTATACGTTCGAGTCATGCGTCAAATCAGGAGTTTCCTGACCCAGTGGGTTGGAACCTGTTCCCGGACCGTGCAATTATGATGCATCAGGATGACATGAGCAAAGTCGATTTGCCTCATTTCTTCGTGTCTGCCTCCTCTGATATCACGAGGTGGAGATTCGATGTCAACGGGCACGTCAGCGCTGTGACCAACGACGCCATAGTCCTCTCCCACGAGCAGGGAACAGGTCCCAAGAACGCGTCTGCTATCATTGAGGAAATACTGCTAACACATCTGCTTTGTTGTCGTGGAGAGTCAATTAAAATTATAATCTCCGATAATGCGGCAGTTGGGAAAAATTGGATGACGACAGTTGCTCTTCCGCAATATATGGTGGACCAAGGCCTCGCTGAGATTGTTTTGGTAATCTTTCTAGAGAATAATCACGGCAAGTACCTCGCGGACATGCTTTTTGGACAATTTCAAAGCCGCAAGAGACGGGAGGTCATACTAGGCGTTGATGACATGTTAAATGGCTTTGAATGCATCAATCGGAAAAGCGGCAAAGTCAAAGGCTTTGCAGTGAATCCCCTCAGCAGCATTAACTTTACAGAAGTGTTTGCCTCACTGGGCTACGCAACCAAGCCACCACCTGATTTTGGCTTTTTGAGACGCAACATCCACTTTGCCGCAGCATGTAAGCCAGGGGTTAAAAGTCGCTTACCAGTAGATTTGAGGGAACTCTTTGCATCTGCGTTACCTGATGATGCCGGTATGGTGCGTATCTCTACTGAACCTCCTGGACTTCATGCACAGAGCCAGCTGGCTTTCGAAGACCGATACTGCGATGTGCCGGCTGCGGACCTACAGGACTCTAGAGCTAAAGAAGCTGGTCATGGAGTTAGTCTAAGCGCTGGCGACGGATATGTTGACCCTGTAGTTATCCCTTTTGACCGACAATATTCTCCAAGTGGACCGGGTGTGGTGTCAACTCGGACAGCTGAGCACGTGGGGTTTAATGGGATAGAGTTTCGGAATCTTACAGCATGCCCTGAGATGCGGGACACTTCCAAACCGTTAATTCGTAGGGCATGGCCTCACGGGCTTTTAGAATTGCGGTCAGGGCACACGAGGTCAGATGAACCCATTGGTGAATCGCACAGTGTTAAGTGTGCTCCGCTGAACTGGATTGTTAGGAAACCGGTGATACACTTTTCCAATTCCGAGCTTGACTGGAAAGCGCGCTATCCTCCACGTAACCTACTGAATGCGAAGTTTCGAAAGGGTCCACGAGACCCTGATCCATGGGTCCCAACTGCGACGTATGCAGAACCTCCCTTTCCCATTATCGAGGGAACATCGGCTTGCAACGCAATGGCTGCTCTCGCATCTGAGTACAGTGATATTAATACATCAGTACACGTCCTACATGCGCTAAAGGCCGTTTATCGCGACATGGGGGATCGTGATGCTCATTTCGATAATTGGCTGCAGAGAAGAGCGACTACACCAAGTGCAAGGGCTTTGAGATGCTACATGGACGAGATGAAAATTTGGGCTGAAAGAGAGTACGGAAGTCCGAGAGGGGCGAGGACATTGCGCCAAGTTTTCAAGGAGGACGAGGCCATTCTCAACAAAGTTGCTGACATTTTGGCCAGCCATACAGTCTCAAAAGCAGTAGAAAGAAATCTAAAGGGCAAGACTCTCACAATGCTGTTTGAAGAGGTAGAGAACACTCCGGGGGCCCTTGATAGATTTTACCACCTTGTCACGAAGGACCAAGAAAGATACTCTCGAGACCTGAAAAAATTCAGAGCGGCGCAAAGGCAGTTCGACGCTGACCATGGATTGCTTCCTATTGAGTAGTACCTCATTTGAGGAATGTACATATCTTCAGCAGAGTAGAAAAATTCAAGGTGACTTGAACTGCATTGCTATGACGGACGAGGGACTAGAACAACGATGACTTCGCGACTTTCTTGGTTGATACTTTGTGCTCGAAAGGACTGAGGACCCCTCCTCTCAATTATGCGGATTGCGTAATGCAATGGCCCACGGCGAGAAAATCATTTCCAAGTAGCCTCTGCATTCCAATTGCAAAAAACATATCTCCCTCGCCACCCCCTAGCCGTCCCTGATCCCGACCTCAGCGACCTCCTTCTAGAATCCCGCCGTCCCCGCCGGAGTCCCAAATCCATACACCACCCGACCTCCTATGCCACACGAATCCGTAATATGTTCCCATGCGCAAACAGCGCAACAAGCTTCACACCAGGTCCAATCACCCCTGAAGGAACTACATCAATCTCTTTTGCATGCGAGAAACACTCCAGTTTCGCGTAACGTGGCATGAACGGGATTCAGACGGATTAAATGAGGTGCGACGATGAAATAAATGGCGTGAAGCGACGGAATAGGGAGGGCATAGCATCAAAAAAGAAGAGGGCAACGCGTCCTGGCGCGCGCCAAGACACTTTTGGACCTGCGCCGCGCGGCGCAGGTCCAAAATTGCTCGCGGACGATGTAGAGGTCTCCCTCCTGCGATTTTCGAACTTTCGAAAGCGCGACGGTGAGAGCTTTAGAGCTTTAGAGCGCTATGAATTCATGGCGTCACAGAGAGAAGAGTCGGATGGGGAGGAGGATTCATCCTAGACATGTGACAATGGAAGGGAAAGCGTGAAGCGGCGGGAAAGGGAGGGCACGATGAGAAAGAGATGGGCTGGGGCGCGTTCGAGAGTTGGCGCTTCCTGATGAATATGAAATTCGCCTACGCAGAGAGACCCCAATGAAATACGGAATGGGGCTGCGCGGTTCTGGAGCATTTCCGCCTCCCTGCGGGGCAGATTCGGAAATCGTGTTGAGTGTTTGTTGCACAGGCTTCACGTACGCATTAGTTGTGATATTTTGCGTATCGATCAGCCAATTAAATGAGCGTTAAACTGTAAAAAATCCACAGCAGTCGATGTGGAGCTATTTGATTGGTTTTGAAGTGGATCTCAAAAACGTGGGGCGAAGCGGCGCCCATCTTTTTGTAGTGAAGCTTACTTATCTAATGGCTGTGTGATGCTTCGGAAAGAACTGCCCCACCGGTGAGAACCAAATGAAGTACATTCCCCTCGTACTCACCGTCGCATCCTTGTACTCACACTCGTACTCTCCCTCGTATCGCACCCTCAGTCGTAGTCGCACGCTCACTCCAAACCTATCTCGCGACCTTCTCCCTCGCCACTCTGTCTGCACTCCTTCCCTCTCACCTCCACCGTGGACAAAGACAGACTGCCGGCGCTGTCCTCTCTGCTCACGGACAGCACGCGCTCCCCACGCGACCGCGAGCAGCGCGATCCCGGAGAGAACATACGCGCCGGCGGCAGCGGTGCTGCGGCGGATGATTGGCTCGACAGCCGCGAGCGACGTTCTCCTGCGGCTGCTGCTGCTGCTGAGCAGCGAATCGCACTGCTCTAGCACTGTCTGCGCTTGTGAACCTGTCGGAGGACGAGGAGCCGGCGGCTCTGAAGCACGCGGACGCGGTGCGGCTCGCAGCGCAGGTGGTCCTGGACGCGGACGTCGTCGCGCTGCACGCGGCGCTGCTGTCCAACCTGACGCGCTTCGCGCCGGGCGTGGACGAAGCGGAGGGCGCGGACGGGTTTCGAGAGAGGGGCACGCTACTCGTGCTCGTGGAGAGGGTACCGAGTATTCCGAATGTGCTGCGGCTGTCGAATGCGTGCGCAAGCTAGGAGGGGAGGGACGTCCTGTTGGTCGAGGGAAGGCAGGCGGAGAGACAGCTGTTGACGAGGTTGCTGAGATTGCTGGAGGCGGGGGAGGCAGAGAAGAGGCTGGCGGGGGCGAGCTGGGTGCGGAACTGCGCGATGGCGGACGAGTGCCATGATGTGTTGGTGGGGGTACGGCGGCGGTCGCAATGTGCTTGGGGAGGTCAAACTTTGTGGGACGGGAGGAGATGGCCGAGATTCGCGCCTGGTTGGTCGAGGAAGTGTTGTTGTTGTGTAAGAGCCGGGCGGGGAAGGACGCTCTCACGGATGGCGGGGCCGTCGACGTTCTGGAGGGATGGAAGGGGGAAGAGCATCAGGGATGGCGGGGCCGTCGACGTTCTGGAGGGATGGAAGGGGGAAGAGCATCAGGGATGGCGGGGACGTCGACGTTCTGGAGGGATGGAAGGGGGAAGAGCATGCACGCCGTAGTGGGCATTCTGGATCGGCGGGAGACACTGGTAATCTCGAGGCAAATACTGCATCGATGCACATTTTGGTGGGATGCCGTTTCGGTCGACCAATAGAACGTGCACAACTGGATTGTCAAGGGTAATCAAACAAAGACTATCCGAACCAAATTCTTGATATTTGGTTCCGATTTTTAGATCGACACCAAAAATTTGATGATTTGGTTGCACCGGTGGGGATTTCAATCGACATCAAATCATCAAATTTTGGTTGTTTGGGTATTTGATTCTACCGGTGGGGATGCTTTTACATTGGCGCTCTGAGAGAGCAATTGAATTTATATATGGGCAAGGTACATCAACTATTTCGAGCATCTGTGCACCTCCGTCGCTTGGATCCATGTTCTGCGATTATCGCTAACATTTGATGTCAAATGTTAGCGATAATGCATGTCAACATGCATCTACGGACTCTATCTTTGTTCAGTACTGTCCAACTCTCGTTTGTGCGAGCTCTTGCAGTTGATCGAGTCAATTTCTGATCGGTTAACATCAAGCGAAAGAAAAAGGGCGAGGTTTAAGAGGTCGCGCACTCCCGAAGGCGACTAAGTTTCATTCGTGATGTCAACTATGAGCTATAAATATTGATCATCAGCGCAATGTACACCGCTCAGTTGTGGCGGGCATCATGTCTTGAGCTGGTTACCATCTTTACTCGTATGATTTCATATGAGTGAAGATGGAAGCCAGCCCTGCCAAAAGACGGAGTGGGCTACCGCTCCGTCGGGGTTCCCCGCAAGTAATTAAATCCGATCCGCGCATGCACAGTGGGCATGCTCGGTCATGGCCCATGAGCACAAATTTACGCGGTCTTGTAAGCATCTCTTCCCGTAATCGGCGGACGTCGCTCTTTGGAGAAGCTCGGAATGCGCCGCAGTGTTATCATTCTTTTGACTTGATCTGCTGGTACCAATGCCACAACTAACTGAAGTTCTTTTTCCGCTTCTTTTTGCTCAATGCGTCGCTCTTGATCAGCTCTTAGTTCTACGACAACAACTCGACCGCTTAGCCGATACACTACAGCAAGGGAGCGATATATTCGACACATATGGTCTTCGCCCCCTTTTCTGATTTCTCTTACCCTTCCACAAGGCTTAGTTTTCTTCGACGTCTGGAACTGAGCCAAAAGACATGAATTAATTTTTCTGAGTGACACAAAGTATGAACAGGGACTAAAAGAGAGCGTCTTTTGGGGGCTTTTCGGGTCAAGGTGCCAAAGTCTCATCGAGAAAGGTCCTTCAGGATCTATCCATCGCTGTGGAACGTAAGGACGAAATCGAATCTCGTTTGGTCATGGGCGCTTTGAGGTTTGATCTTCCTTGTGTTCTAGGACCAATGATTCCGGTGTCGGGCAAATCTAGACCACTCTACTCTTGAACACATTTTCTAGGTCTTCAATTCTCGCCCCGAAAGAGGAATATGGTACACGTTCCCGATCAACAGTGAGAAACTATCTACTACCCGGAAGCGCAAAAGCAACTGCGGAGGAAACGTTTGGAGCATGCTCTCCCTTGAAAACAAGCCACCAGAGAAGGATAGGGGAAAATCCCCCCCGCCCACCGCACCACCAATAGCAGTCGTCTGCCTCTTGGTAACATTCGTTTGCTCGATTGCAATAGCTAGCGGCAATCGACCACTCGAAAAATTCGTTGCATGTGATGCTTCCTGGTAGACGCGACAATCGTCATGTCTAAAGACGCAAGTGCTGCGATACAATTAAAAGCAATAAGACTCGCTTTTTTCTGGCAGGTACTTGTGGTTATGTGAGTGAAATGGACCGATTTGGGAAGGATACCGGGCTTCGAAGAGAACGGAAATGGAAAGAGCAAGATTTGCGAACGGGAAAGTAGACTGCTAAGGATATCTGTCTCAAGGAAAGTTCCAGCGCATCTCTTGATACGATTTCTTGCCATGGACAGCCCGAATTGCTTCAAAAGTATGCATGGTCGACCGCAATCTCTGTTCGCGTTCCTCATGCTCTCTTCTGTTGACAATACCGAATTTCTTCCAGTGAGAGTAAGTGACACTTCCTTCATGAAAGCGGTGGCTGTAATTTTTTCACGACGGCACTGGTCTAAGTAAACTCCAGAATACATCCCGAATTCAATATCCGGCTGCTCGTCAAATAGAGAGCACACTATCAAGAAGTTATCATCGTTGAGGGCCAGTTCAATCATTCGTTCCAGTTTTCTTTTTTGAGTATAGTCATGCTCCGATCCGTGCCCAGACTCTGCGTGAGCAGCTTCAGTTTCTGAAGCGTCGTTCGGATCCACAATTCTGGCAGCAGCATCCGTGCTGTTATTTGGAAGGGAAGTATGCTCAACTTCACGTTGCTCATCATTGACCTCTTGAGGTGAGCGACTGGGTTCTGCACGGATGGCTCTGGAGCGGTCCGAAAGCGAAATGCTACAGTTCGCACATAAGTCGCCCCGTGGCGTCTCTGTTTCAGGTTCAGAAGATCTTGAATGACTCTCCGACGTTGACCTATTTGTGGCCCTGACCACAGGATTGTAGGTCTCCATAATACTCTTGCATATTTCTGTGGTATAACCCCAAACGCAAATTAGATTAGGATTGGATCAGGGACAGTAAGGCAACGAGCCTTACAGCCATGCGCGCACACACGTGTCCTCCACGTGTACGGGACGCGTACTACACGTGGACTGTCAGCCCCGCCGGCTGACAGCGCTACAGTGTCGGTAGACCGGCACTACTGTAGAGTTATGATAGACTACGATGTACATTAAATATGAGCGGACCGCCGGCGGTGGAGGACGACAAGCACGGACTTGTCAAGGATCCTCCACCTTGGTCCGCCCGCTTACTTTTAGGTACTTCCGTCCGTTTTACCTAGAAGTAGCACCGCGCGCGGGTTGAGGACGCGCGTAGCACGCCCACGACCGGCTCCGCCTCCGCCCGTCGGTACTGGATCGTCACCCAGTACCGCTCCGGGGCGTCGAGGCGTAGAACCGCTCGCGCGTGCGCGCGTCCTCCCCGATCCCGCTCTACCACCGCTACCTCGAGCCCGTGCTCGGTACCGTGGGTGGGCCGTGCTTCTGTCTTCCCGCCGATCAGGGTCTTTCCGAACTGTCAGTACTCACCCCCCTCGTCGTTGGGGGTGATTATACTACAATTTCGTATGCCTCCATTTCAGTATTTGTTGTAAGAGCGTTCACAGACCACGCAGATTTGATCCACTCACTGACATCCGCCATCTCAGTCATACGTTTAGTGGCAGAGGGCAGGCGGCAGCCACTGTATTTCTTCGATCTCTTTGCAAGGGTCGGATATGGAGGTGTAAGAAGACCTTGGTCGTGACTAGAAATGTTATTGTGACGCAAGTGTCCCCCTTCCATGTAGAAAGAGCGCATTTTCATGCATCGCTCAGTTCTTCCGAGGCGATATGGCTTTTTTAAGAGACGTTCAAATATTTCAACGAGCGGTCCTGTTGACCTTGAAGTGGAGATATGATCGCTGCTGTTACCTCGGACACAAAATGCGTGCAGATAATCCTCATAAAGTCGCTTCTTCAAAATTTCTCTTTGACGAATGTAATCTCTTTGCTGTTGGGCTCGCTGTACTCTCTGCCGGGACTGCGAAGATCGAATTGAGAAACGACCACGGCCATCTCGTCGCACAACTGGGCGACATATATCTCGAGGGAGAACGACTGGAACAGAAACTAACTGTGCTTCGGTGTTAGAACGATCGGAACGCGAAGAACTACCTTCCTCCGGCCCTGACATTGAAAAGTATGCGGAGAGGAATGATGCATAGAAAGTCGTCAGAAACAGATAGAACTGTTGAATGTCTTTGACGATTGGTGTCATCGTACCGAAATCACAGGAGCAGTGCAGATATGGAAATAAAAGGGCGATGAAGGGGGCGTAATGATGAGGCATAAAGCGATTTTCAAAACTTCAAACTGAAGGATCAGTGTTGCGTAACATTGTTAAGAATAATATAAGAGAATGGAGGGCGTGAATTCGCTGGGGAGAGCAATAGGGAACAACAACTTAGCATATTTTGGGATCACTGTGGACATGCTCAATGAATAGAAAAATAATGTACCTGTACATGCATTCCGGTGCAGCTTCTGTACTCGGTGCCCGGGATCCCCGTGTTGATACACAGAAACATAGTCCTATCTCACTAATACTCCTAGGAGTATTAGTGTCAGGGCTTGAGAAAGCCGCCAACGAAGATGAGAGAAATGCGATTCTTGTCACCGGGGTGAGATCCTGGGATTTGAAGCACTGGATGCAATCCCTAGATCTGTCTCGGCGGCTAGATAGAAAAGCGCGGTGCAACTCATCAATGGGATTTTATAGGGCCTCGTCTGGATCGGGATCGAACGCCCCGGAAAGGATGGCTATGTGAAGAATTAGTACGAATTCCAATAGTTTCGCAAGTTTCGCTGGGACACCTGTCTAACTTTCTCCACAAGTTGCAGACATTTTTGTGTGAAAAGCCAGGACTTCGTAAGAAATACAAACAGTTTCGGGAAAATAAATTGTGGAAAGGGACACATTACAGTGATAGTGGAATGCATGATCACCCCATCCTGGAACAGAGTAATACATTCCACTTCTTGCAACCAATAAAATTTGATGGGGAGAAATAGCCTTTCATTCCCGTTTATCCAGAAAAAATGCAGCATACATACCCACCGTGACAAACTGATCACGGTGCAACAGTCTGTTTTGTCACCGGTGTTTTTCTGCCAAACCTAGAATTCTCATGAAGCGCACTCTGTCAGCTAAGCCCCATCTGGATACAGTAACCTTACATAGCCAGCGCCGCCGGTCGTCACCCTTGTTGGACACCGTCATAATAAACCGCATGTATCTTACATGGTACAAGTAGCATCGCGTATGGCTGAGCGCCATACGCTTGCAACAACAATGCACGCTTTGCTTTTGCTTTGCTTTTTGTTGGATAAAAAAAACTTTATCACTACTACAGATACCGTGCACATCCCTCTCCTCCTGTCTCCTGGCCAGGGGGCACTCCCTGTGGTGCAAGATCGATGCCTCCGTTTACTGATGCCTATCGTGTGCCCGCGGGGCAAGGGGTCAAGGGTCAAGCATGCCCGCCCAACACTGGTCTCTACCTTATAAGGGAATGGGAGGGATCAGTGAGATGGCGGTGAATTTTTGTTTTTTGTTGGATAAAGATGATCTAATTGCGCTGTCATGCGTGTGCTACGTGTGCACGTATGGCTCTCATGACACTCCCTTTTACCACACTTTTCTGAGATGCATACACGTGTCAAAAGTGGTGGGACAAGCGGTTTTTGACCTGCAATGCACTATTGACGGTTTGCACTGCACTACTCACAACTGCACTATTGAGGAGGAACTCTCCGTAAAATTCCAAGATCGTAAAATTCCAAGATCAGTCGCGGGCGCGGCGGTGGCGCTGCGGCATTCATACAGGTACAGTAGTGTTACAGGTGCCGTCCGCTCCCCAATCAAAGTGCAGAGTCAAAGTGCCTCCCCATGCCGCCCTCCCGCTCTCCTCCTCTCCGCCCCTTCCTCCATGGCCTGCGACGTCGCCACCCTGACCGCCATCCGCGCGCGCTGGCTCCCGCGCCAGCTCCTCCTGCTCCCGCCGTTGCCGTACCTCGAGCTCCACCTCACGCCCGGCGGAGTCCCCGCGCTCTCCTCCGCCGCGCAAGCCCGCACCACCGACCCCGTCTTCCGCTCCTTCACGCACACCGCCGCCCTCCCGCACGCGTGCGGCCCGGTCGACGCCGTCTTCGTCGTGCGCGACGCCGCCAGCGCCGACGCCCGCATCGGCACGGCCCGCATCTCGCTCGACGCCGCCCACGTCGAGGGCTGGTTCCCGCTATCCGACACAGGCGCCGAGCTCTACGTCGTCCTCACCCGCCCGTCCTACTGCGCACACCGCTGGTCCGACTGCCCCCGCGCCCCGCCCGCCCCCATGCATCGCCGCAAGTCCTTCCCGCGCCCCGCCGCGGGGGAGCTGCGCACCGTGTCGAAGGAGGTCGGCATGCTGTTCCGAGAGGGCGAAATGCGCGTGTCCGTCGAAGCCTTGGACGTCCCCGTCGGCGCGAAGGAGGCCTCCGTCACCCTGCAAATCGGTGATCAGCTCCTGTGGGGCGTCGAGACCCAGGATTCGGCAAAGGCGTGGAGGAAGCGTGTCGCGAGGGAGGGCAGGGAGGACGACGACGCCCCGCGACCCGTTGCCCGCGCCGCTTCTGCAGCCCACGATGTCGTGCGCAAGGCCGCTGAGAGCCACAAGGTCGGCGCGGCCGTCATTATGGTCACAGGAAAGTCGGAGAGGGTACTGGGGAAGATTACTGGCGCGCGTAATGGGGGGAACAATCTCGCCGCCGACAAGTTGCACCATCTCTTTGCAGCGGCGGGGTCGTATGCGAATACCCTTGGGCGGGATAAAGTTACTGCGGAAGCCCACGCGGCTAAGATTGGGGCGCAGTCTGAGCCGCCGTCGGAGGAGGAGAAGGGAAAGGTCGCGCCTGAGAAGCCTGAAACGAATGGGGCGAATGATAGATGGGAAGAGGTGCTATTGCGAAAAGAGGAACATGGACAAGGTGAAGGAGGGGAAGGTGGAGAAGGGGACCTCGAAGGGCCCGAGCAATCGACGGGGATTACCGCGTTTTTGCAGAGCACAAGCGAGCTTGTGGAAAGCGCATACGTCGGCTCAGACTGTGAGTTGGCCCCATCTGTGGAGGAGGGAGAGGAAGATGATAGTGACGACGAGGACGAGGACGAGGACGAAGAAGAAAAAGAAGAAAAAGAAAGAGAAGATGGAGAAGGAGAGGCTGATCAACTTGCCACAAAGTCTGAAAAGGAAGCCCCCACCAAGCAACTAACTGCCGAGAGCGCGGCCCAGGATCTGAAGCGCCACGTCCATTTTGGCTCGTTCCGATTCGCCGTCATGCACGGTATCGCACCGCGCATGATGTATATCAAGCTTGTGGACAATGCGGCCCCGCTGCCAGCTCCGCTCGGGCTCTTTCAGGAGCATCATATCAGGATTCCGAAGCTAGCGGACTTGAACTGCACATGTCAAAAGCAATGCAAGACCCATGTTTTTCGACTGCGCTTGAATGGTTTGGAGTATGGGAGGGTCACGTTGTCGCTCCGCATCGAATACACCCATTGGAAGCCCTTGGCGACATCTACAGATGTTACCAACCGCTTCCTGGAAATATTCTCCCGCACAGACAAGCTCCCTGGCTTGATTCACAGCCGCTTTCCAAAAGCTTCCACGTATCGGTATTTGTTGGTAGGCGGGCTTTTCACGCAGCACTATCCCACATACTTTGAGAAGAACATTCGCTATCTCAAGGAGAAACTAGGGTTTCGCAATGTGGAGGAAGTGCCAATTCACACGGAAGGGAGCATCCAGAGAAATGCACGCGATATTCACGAGGCGATCATGAAATGTAAACCGAAACCAAAGTCAGTGATTTTAATCGGTCATTCGAAGGGAGGCGTTGATGCAGCGGAAGTAGTGAAAAGGTTTCCAGACGTTGTGCCGTTCTTGCATGGAATCTTGTCCTTTCAGGCGCCTTTCGGGGGAACATATCTCGTAGACTTCGTTTCGAAAAGCAGGATTGCGGCGCACACCATCGCGGGGGCGATTGAAAAGTTGGCGCGCGGCGATGAAGCAGCCTTTGCCGACATGGGATATAGTTCGCGCTTTCGGTCTTTGGGAATCTATCGGAAACCCCTTGATACAGGAACTGAATCGTCCCATTCAGACAGAGACTCGGACGCCGCTGTGGAGTCTTCCGATTGTCCTCCATTTGCAACTCGGTCCACTGACGGAATGCATGCAGTGCACGAGGAAAGTCTCGACTATCTTCGATCCGTTCCAATGGTCGCATTCGCAAGCAGGGCTTCATTTGATGTCCTCAAGATTCGGAGCGCGGCAACTGCGGCTGGTGTAGCGACTATGGCACCAGCAGCTCAAGTGATCGCTCAACATACGGGCTACTCGTGCGATGGGTTGGTCACAGCGCACGACGCGAGGTTTCCCTTCGCCGACAATGTCATGTTGGATGACATGATGCATACTGAACCTGCCTTGTATGTCAAGGGCACAAACTACCCGCCAGGACAGCTAACCGCGTCCGGGTTGTTGCTTTTGTTTGAACGAGCAGCAAGAGACGGATGAGCGCGGCAGGATGGTTGCGACAAAGATCTGTAAGATAGCCTTGTTTTAGCGGCTAATTTTAATGCCATCAAAGGACGTCTTCCCCAGCAGTGTGCGCCGACTCGCTTGTGATTCTCCCAAGAAATGACTTATCACTGAATGGCACTGCAGTGAAGGAATGCACATAGTCTAGATTGTCAAGATGACAAGAGTGTCATGTCTGAAATGACGTCACATTTCAACTTAAAAATTAAGATAGCTACAACTGCTTGCAACAGTTCTGTCTTCTGTGCGTTCCACAGATGAGTTGCGAAGTCGGGCAGACCGGAAACGCCCACTCTCCGAAAGTTGTTTCTCCAGATGTGTCCCAATTAGTCGATCAATAGCTTTCTTTTATGTCAAAAATTGGAGAGCTGCCGAGTTCTCCTAAACCATTTATATTTTCGGCAGAAAGCACACCAAATTCTCATTTTTCAGAGTGTTCAGAGACGAGAATGATATTCGAAAGTAGTAATGGATCGCTTGGTTGAAGTACAAACGCACAAAAAGAGACGTATAAGTTTCGATGTTGAAAACGCCTTATTTTACGGACAACGTTATTAATTGAAATTCAGAAGTCATTTTTGGACACCGCTTTCTTACCGTACCTGTCCTCTGCAATAACATCTTGCAGAACACTGGAAGTTTTGGGGACATTGAAAGACTAAGAATGTATTGCAGATTAAATACCCAGTTGCTTTTTTGGACTGGCGCTTTTGGTTTCGAAGCCTCTTTACAAGCGGTTTAAGGTCGTTTAAAGATGCTTCTTTTCCAACCATTTCCAAAAAAGTCGGGAAGAACATGAAGTTCTTATTTATCCCTTTCTTTCCACATATTAGAAGTCAAGTAAGGTAGCGAGGGCATCTTTCTCCTTCTTGTCGGGAAAGCGCAAGTCATGAAAAAAGTATGTCGAAACGCGACTTCAGATGAGGACAACGGTCGATAGACACTTAACTAGTGGAAGTTGTTATTCTTTTCATACAGATGCATGTCTTGCATCAGATATCGTTCTCCAAGGAACGTGAAAAGTAAAACATTGTTCTGCCCAATTTCAGCTTTTCTCAGTCCCAAGGAACTCTGGAATGATATATTCTATTTACGTGATAGTCAGATGTACATGCGCTTTCAAAAATTGATGGTGTTAGCTGTACGACAACCTGCAATTTAGTAAGTACGCATCCCCTTAATTTACGGAGCCTCGTCATTCGCATCGCCGGCTTGCATGTCTCGTGGCTTTGGACCTCCAGCCGTCTTGGCCATGATGATCTGGTCAACTCGTAGAATGGTGGCCACTGCATCGGTCGCCAGCTTTATACCCCAATGTTTGACAATAAGCTGGTCAAAGACGGACGCCTCAACTGAATCCATTACAGCGCCCTCTTCGACATCAAGACCGGCCGTCGCCTTGCCTGCCGCGTGAGCGGCGACGAGTGTACTGATCATGTTTGTAGCATCTAAACCAGAAGTTTCAGCTAATACTCGCGGGATAACCTCGAGGGCCTCTGCATACTTTGAAATGCAGTATTGGTCAAGCCCTGGCCTCGTTTCGGCAAATTTCTGAAGCCTTCTTGAGAGCTCAAGCTCGCACGCTCCTGCTCCTGCAACAAATCGCGGATCTTTTGTCATGCCCTTAAAGACATTCACAGCGTCATCAATTGCTCTGTCGATGTCATCGAGGAGATTTTGAGTGGACGCGCGAAGTAAAATGGTAGCAAGACGCGACCCTTCTTTCTCCTGTCGGAACACCGTGCACTTTGTTGACCCAATTTCCTCGACCTGTACAAGGTCGCCACGTCCAATCTCATCAGTAGTTGGTGTTTGCATTTTAGCGAGTGCAATAGCTTTTGTCGTTCGAGCGACGCGGCGCAGGTCAAACTTGGACATGCATTTGATCGCCATGATCTTATACTTTTCAAGGAAATGCATAGCGACTTCGCCAAACTTCGGTGCAGCAATGACAGAAACGCCTGCTTCCGAAATGGCCTTGATCTTAGATTCCAGCATGGATTCTTCTGACTTCGTATAATTTGTAAACTCTTCGGCTGACTTAAGCAAAACTGTGCCTTTTGTCTCCGACTGTGACGCCTCAAAATCACAGGTATACACAGCAACACGGGCATCGCTCACCCTCTTTATTGTCCCCTCTGACCCTCGTAGTAAGACAGCGCCTTGGACGACTGTGGAATTGGTGATGGAGCCGCCCAGCATTTTTGCGACCCTGATATTTTCCACGCTGAACATGTTCGCGTTGGCTGGCATGACTGAGATGCATGCCTTAGCGATGAGAGGAGCGAGAGTGCCCTCCAAGCCATATTGCTTTGAAGCTATGCAAGACGTCAAGGCTTTCGAGACAGACTTGATGTCACGGATGTCCGACACTTTGTGGACGGCAAGTTCTTGCAAAATTCCTAGCGCTTCTTGGCCAGCACGCTCGTAGCCTACGATGAATCGCGGAAGAGCAGTAAACGAGTGATACAATTTGAATGTTAGATAACAAACCAAAGACTATTGGCGAACAGGAACAGTAAGTGTGCTTCTCACAAACCATACAAGTGCAAGCGTACCCTGGACGACCTCTGCCGTATTGAGCCCCATCCTGAGGAGATTCTCCGCCTGGTCTAATAGCTCACCCGCGAAGGCGACGACGAATCCAGTCCCGTCGCCCACTTCTCTCTCTTGTGCCTCGCTTGCCATGACAATGAGCTTCGCAGCCGGATGAACGACTTCGAGCTCGCGAACAATTGTGGCGGCGTCAGAAGTGACGAAGAGCTTGTTAAGATGGTTGACAATCATCTTGTTCATGCCGTTGGGTCCAAGCGAAGATCGGACGAGCGCAGAAAGCTGACGGCACGCATCGATGTTGCGCAGGACGGCATCATCGAGGCCGGATACTTGTTTGGTACCCTCTTTTAAGAGGCCAGAGAGGCCCTGATTGGGGACGTAACTTGGAGCCATCGCGCGGCGGGAAGACGAAGTAGTAAGCTTGCAGAGGGAAAGAGGTTGAGAAGATGTGTGTGATCTGGGTGTGGTGTGAAAGGAATGCGACGGCGAATATGTTGGACGGGGAGAAGAGGGAGAGAGTCCTGTGGTTGCGCGCCAAAAAGCGACCGTCGTAGCATGTATTTTGATAGAATTGAAGGGATCAAATTCCTTGATCTATCGATGTGCAGTTGATGTCGATATTTAATTTGACGATGCACGGACGAATTGGGCGACTCCTGAAATTCTAAAATCGCAAATTGTGTTGACCAAATCGGGATTTTGTGACACACAAACGGCGCGTTGTGCACACACAACGCGCCGCTTTCTCGGACGGGCGACCCCATGCTAGGTTAAATGTGTATCGCACAAATGTCAAAATGTGCGCGCGTGCAATCCAAATTTACTGTACACAGAGAAAGCGTCGGCCGCCGCCCGACCGACGAGACTCGACATCTACATCCTACCGAGCATGGCTCTGAATGAGAAGCAGCAATAGAATAGCCAATTGGTCATTCATTGTTCTGACGGTGGCTGCTAGCAGCCATAGTGCGATGAGTGTTTTCACCAGCTAGCACTAGCTGGTGAAAACACTCATCGCACTATCATGATTGAGCTTAGCTCACAGCACACACTGTAGTTAGAGCTCTGACGGCTTCATCGCCTGCGTCCGGCGAGTACAAAGCATGCGTACAGTAGGGGGACGCACATTGCAGTATGTGCGCAAGCATTTCCGTGGCAAAACTCATTTGTTGTGCAAAAGAGGCCCTTCGAACCATCAACGTTTATGGCCTGGTGAACTGCTGCATTCAGCTCAATTGTAATTTAGTCTGCTCAATAGAGAGCCATGTCACATCTTCAGAAAATCACTCAGCCCTTACCCGGTTTTCGGCGCGCTGAGACTAGCGAATCTAAAGCGCAGAACTATTGGTGTCTACTGTCTATCCGACTAGGAGTTTTCATAACATATACATCTGTGAAATTTATTTCTTTTCAACTTTGATGCACGGTTTCAATTTTTTCTTTGGTGGATTGACTGGTTTTAACTATTTTTCTGAAGTTAGAACCGAATAGAAGGCCATCAACGCATGTCAAAACTAGTGTCTAGGTGACAAATGACCTCATATGAGGCCATTTTTTAGGTGGGTTTTTGCAATTCAAATAATTGTAGAATTTTACGGCGACTGCAGTGTAGATATTGAAACTACCCTATTAAACGTTGGCAAACCAGAAAACATTCAATTCGGCATCGCAATCTTTCATCAGCAACACTTTTGTTTTCCTCTACCATAATTTTCTTCAAAATGGTCAGCGTTAATGATCCTCGAATTATTACAGGTAACCGCGTACACACTCGTGCGCGACTTCTCACCTCTCAGAGCAAATGTATTCGCATGTATGGATCAGCCTCGAAACCAACGAGTTGTTGCACACATTTTGTGATTTTATGGTAAAATAAGGTTCTACTAAGAAACTTAGTAGCACCTTACGCAGTACTGATTATTTTATGGCCTCATCCTCTTCAATGTCTTCCCTTTTTTAAATGATCTCTGCTACCTCAGCTTCTTCAAGCTTCGAGCGATGACAGGTACTTCCACTTAAGTAGCTCTCCTTGCAATGAACAGAGACGGAAGGCATCTCAAACCTTCACCAATCAAATCGAGACACTCTTGTCTGACGGAAATGGTGCCACACGAGTCCCGTTTCCCTCAGGGCAGTTCGCCCCACCGATATTTATTTCCTTTGACCCCGACCCTTCACCTGCTCCTCGCGCCCTTTGATCATTCACCTGATCTATCCTCAGGTTGAAGGTCCTGCCAATTTCTCCTTAAGCCAAATGCAGCTTTTTGTGAATAATACCGGGCCTGGTTCTGCATTTCGATTCGGCTACGCTTTCTTCCCTGCTCTTCACGCCCTTTCCGCATGCAACTGATTCATATCCCTGAAAGGGCACTGTCTGCAATTTACACACCTGGACACCTTGCTGGAATTGAATACGTCCAATTATCCCACGTTTTTATCTCACAAGTAGCTATGCTTACAGTTGCTGCAAGTTGAACTGTAAACGAGGTAGGATGAACTTAGTTGGAAATTGTGGTGTGATATGAGGAAAAGCGGTATGTCCAGTCACTACCAGAGTTTTCGGGGCCCTCTGTCCGTGGTAGCTCAGAGAGACCGCGAGAATCGCGGGTAGAGTCGCGGTCAGCGCGTGAAGGGGTACTCGGGATCGAGCAAATAGAAGGAGTGGGTGTGGCGGTCGCGTCGCGGACCGCTATCGACAGCGTCGAAGAAGAACAAAACAAGAAGGGAGAAGAAAGAAGGAAGGACAAGTGTAGCGTAGAAGCGTAGGAAATAGGGGAAGAAGTAAGGGAAAAACAAGAAAAATGATGACGACGAAGGGTGCTGGTACCAGACTTAGCCAACTAGATAGGAACCGTAGAGAATCCTACCAGAGATGGGGTCCGATCACCTGATGCCTCTTTACTGTAGCGCCTTCCGACACCCGACCTATATACGCCGAGCGCCGTCGTCGGCTACTAAATGGGTAATTAATAATTAATTGTCGTCATTAGAATGGACACTTGGCATTAGACGCGAATTAGCGTAGAAACTGCTGGGCACCACGTATGTATACGTGTCGTACACGTGTCGTACACGTATCATATCCGTGTCATACGACTGTCATACACGTGTGTCCACGTGTGGTACACGTGTGGCCACGTGTGGGACACGTGGGGTACTTTCCCAAGTGTGCGGGCACAGTACACGTGTCAAAGGCGGGGAGCGCGGCCTCACGACGGCGGTGGCCAGGCGTACAGTACAGGGTCACTGCACTACAGATTTGGTTGAAGTGAAGAGTTCCCGAACTTGTTTAACCCAGGTCCCTTTTATGGACTTTCTTCCCGTTCTAAACAAGACTAAATACGAATTTTCCTACTAGAGCCTTCTAGAAAACGGTAGATAGGACTTTGGTACAATTGATACGGCCGCTGCTATACCGAGAGGGCGTCGGAAGCCCGCCCGACTACTGTACAGTAGTCTCTGTTTATTTTCAACTGCTTGGCGGACGGTTTTGGTCGCAGTAAGAGGGGGCTGCGGAGAAAGAAAAGTTTTGTAAGACGCTTTCCTGACCAATCGTTTCGAATGTCTCATATTTATATCAACAAAACATCACTTTTGCTCTGTTGTAAAACTTTCGATGCCTGCAGCCTTAATTGCTCGCTGAGCTATGCGAACTGCACGCAAAAACGCAACATTGGCATCATGAGTGGACTCTATGATGTGTTCAATGGCAAGCACCCTAAGTTGCTCCTTTTGTTCCGGGAACAGGCACCCCATAGTCATCGCCCTCACCATCACTACAAAAAGAACCCTCATGATTCTCCAAAATCAAATCTTTAAGTTCGCGATCCGTAAACTGCTGATGGAAAGCGTCCTCACCTCCTGGATTAAGCAGATCCGCAATAACAATTCTTCGCCCCATGGGTACAAGTCCTTCTATATCTCTCTGAGGTTCCGTGGTCAATGATGAAACCGCAGCATCTAATAGTACCTGAGCAGATGCAAGAATTCCACTAAGCTTCTAACAATTTTCAATATTAGAATCCAGAAGCTCCATCCATGCCCTTTTAAACCTCCTCATCGCCGCTAACGAATCAACCTTGCAAATTTCCTCAACATCTGATTCGATGTTGTCCAGTGCCCTCTCCATATAACACTTCCTGTACCGTTCTTTTAGGTGGCAATACTACCTGCGTCAAATCGTTGCACATTGGAGGTGCGGTTGGGTGGAAGGGAGATGACTTTCACGTTGGTTAGAACTCGTAAATTATCTTTCGTCCCATCTGAACTGCAGTTATCCCTATGCAAAACAACGTTTCGCCAAGGGGTCTGTAGCATAAACACCCCCAGCGATAGGGGTGTATGCACAGTTCGACCGAGACCCTTGTCGATCGGGAAGACGGGGGTGAAGCGGGACACCAGCTAACGGCAGCGGGCAGCGGGCCAGGGTATCGGGGTAGAGCGGGACGGGGAGGACGCGGGCACGCGCGAGCGGTTCGACGCCTCGACGCCCCGGCGTGGTACTGGTTAACGATCCAGTACCGACGGGCGGAGCCGGAGCCGGCTCGTGGGCGTGGCGCGCGCGTCCCCAACCCGCGCTCGGTGCCGCTCTAAGGAAATTAGCGAGCATTACCTTAGAATAAGCCGGAAGTCGGACCTTGACGGTCGGTGAGTTGTCGCATAAACACCCCACACACGGCGGAGGGGGTGTTCGCGATGTTCGGCGGAAGACCCCGGATCGGCGTACCGAGGGTCTTGAACCAACCAACGCCACCGGAAGCGGGCCGGTAGCGGGTGGTAGAGCGTGGTCGGCGGGGACGCGCGCGTAGGCAAGCGGATCGACGCCTCGACGCCCCGGAGCAGTACCGGTTGACGATCCGGTACTGACGGGCGGAGGCGGATCGCAGCTCGCCGCGGTGTCGCGCGCGTCCACTACCCGCTCGGTGGTCACTACTCGCGAAACGGCGGTGTGAGTAGAGTGAGCTGGGTGGTCGACTGTCGGTGGAGGGTTGCCTGTCCTGGTCCCCTCCCCCGGCGGTCGCTCCCTATATTTATTGTACAAGTTAATTAACCGTCTACAGTACAGTACGGACTGTACTGTAGTCGGCTTACTGTAGACAGTGCGGGCCGGCCCGCACTGTAACGCTGTCAGCCGTCGGGGCTGACAGCACACGTGTGCTACACGTGGGGTACACGTGTGGGTGCTCGCGCGCTGTAAGTTCCGCGCGCGCACGCTGTAAGGTCCGTACCTTACAGCGTTAGATCTAATTCTAAATCTAATATGTAGTACAGTAGTCGGCGGTTATGCTACACGGCCCCCCCCTTAGGCGTGAACGTCCGCGTTCACGTGTGCGGGTAGGGGGGGGACGTCTCCGGTTCAGGCGAGTTCCGATTGCGCCCCTGTTTTTCTTCATCCCTTTCGCGCAGGGGAACCGTCCCCCTGCATCTTCACAAATGGTCTTCCCCATTTTGCCCTGCTCCGTGTTCGCCCAACTTCTTCCTCAGTCGGCGCACCCAGTTGGGCCGCGCCGTAGCGCCGATGCTCCCTTCTGACATCTCTGATGGGACCCGCCTTCCCCGCACCGCGCCACGTCCGGCATGTACTTCGTGAGTTTCGTCTTCCTTCCGTCCTTCCTTGTTCCCGCGTACGCTCCGGGTCTCGAGCCGTCTTCTCCCCGACTTTTCCTCCGGTCCCTTCCTTTCCCACGCGCAGCCAACACAGTACCTCGAAGATTGACCTCCTGAGGCGGGTTCGTTGAATTATCGCACGCGTAGGCTTCCCCTCCCCGCCGAGCGGTGGCCGTTCCCCCTCGTCGTGCTTGCGGCTCCCTTTCCTGCGTTGGCCTTCGGCGTGGCGCGCGCGCAGGGTGCAGTCCGTTCGATACCGTGCTAGTCTGCCGCGTGCGCGCGAGGTCGTCCAGCGATGCACGTGTGCATCAGCCGGTTGTCATTAATCAAATCGCCGAAAAAAATACACTTTCCCGCGAAAATAATTTTTGCCGAAAAATTCCACAGCAATGCTCATGATGGGCGCGCGGTCGGTCATGATCCTTTCCTCGGGCGCTGCGGGTGCGCATTCCCCCAGTTCATCGCCTCGGCCTCTCTGTCACGCTACGCACGGCTCTCCTCTCCCCGCATTCGTGAGGGTGCCGCCCCTCGCGGCTCGTCGGAGCGGGGTGGCATCGCCGATACCTCACATCGGACTCCAGGCTCGAGCGGGAAAGAGGAGGGGGAAGACAGCGTCGGGTTTTCGCGTGTGGCTCGGCAGAGGCGAGAGTCAAGCTCAATGGGAGTTTGACGAGCTCCCATTGGCCAGGTGGTCATTGCTACACTTGGGGAGCTCGTAGCGTCGTCCCTGAGGGGCTTATTTTAACGAGCCCCCGTGGGGCAGGTGGTCGAGAGCATGACCGAGGTGTTCATCACATCCTTCCTCCGTTTCCGCCGCGGCCTCCTTGAGGGCGTCGTAGTCGGGGGTAGAGAGTTCGCCTCTCTTCCGCGTGTCCTCGTGGCCTCCGGCGGCCGGGACACGGACCTAGAGCTCAACCAATTCTCTCCCTCGCGTCTATTTTGAGACCGTGCTTCCCTTCAATTCGGCCTCAGTTGTTTGCAGGGCGATCGAGATGCTCCCACGAAGGGGGCCGGCGATGATTGCCTCGCAGCGGTGCTAGCGGGCTTCCGGTATGATCGCCTCATCAGTTGCTTCCGATCGGCAGGTGCGACCTCGCGGGAGCGGGCGGGAGCCGTGGGAGGGGTCGCTGCGGTTTGTGACTCACCCCTCGCAGTTGTCTGTAGTCGGCGTGGTAATTCCCCTGAACGATCCATTCCACTCGCGCTCCTTTCCTCTGGCGATGTGACGAGTAGTTGACGCGTTAAGGTACACGGCGCGAGGGTACGCGGGGTTGTTCCCGGCGTTCCCTTTTTCTGATTGCAGCGATAGCGACGAGCGGATTGCCTCGTTCGCACACACGAGAGAGGTTGGCTGAAACTTTGGCGCCGCATCCGGTCGCGGGGATGCGCGTCGGCCGTGCTACGTCCCCCGGGCCGGGAAGCGACCCCAGGGCCGTCGTTCTCGGCCGCCTTTTTGATCCTGCGCCGCTGGTGCGAGGGGTTCGCGTGTCTTCCTTCGGCGCACACAGTCCCTCGGGAATGACTTCAAGGTCGTTGTCCTCACTCGCGAGTAGTCTGGCAACCCGGAGTCACGCCGAGCGCCAACGACTTCTCGGTCACGGTAAATGCTCCGACGCGGCATCACTGCACGCGACCGCGGCGGCTTTTGAATGCTCGGCAGTAGAGTACTGTACCGCTCTGGGTAGGGCACTCCGGCCGGACGAGGAGAACATTCCCATTACCATTGTCGGCCGATTAGCATCGCCGCCCCTTGCGAATTTCGGCGGGCGGAGCACCGCTGTCTGAACCGAGGGCCGCCCCGTGGAGCTTCTGCCGTCGTGGTTGCCCTCCGTAATTCGTTCTGTTTTTAGACCGGGCGGCGGCGGTTAGTCGTATCGACCGGGGGTATCTTTCTTCGTATAATCCCCGTGGCGATCCGTTGCTCGCGTCCCTGCTTTCGTGGTTCCATCATCGCCGTCCTGTCTTCTCCTCTGGTGTCCTTTTCCGCGGCTTCTCTCACTAATAAAGGGTATATTGCTCCGAAAAACATCATGGTCACACCTCACCCTCCATCGCGGGCCGGCGTGCCTCTTCCCGCCTCATCGGAGACGGGAGAGGGTCCTTCTTCGACACCCCCTGCCTCCGCGGGGCGCTCGCCCGAAGTGACCATCCCGTCCTCGCCGCCGAGGACTTTCCAGAAGACCCGTCCCTCTCGTCTCTCGACGATCTCGGCGGAAGTGGGGGCCCCCGTCACCGAACGGCTCGCGGGGTCCCCAAGCAAGGCCGCCGCTGGTGCAGCAAGTTCACCGATCGTCGCCGCCCGTGCCTCCCTTCCGTCCGGGGCACAAGAAATTCACGGGGGTTCCGACGTGGTTCCGTCCCGGTCGTTGGGTTCGCCGCGGTGCCCCGTCCCCCGCGCGGGTGAGACCCGTCCCGGCGTGCCGCACAGTACGACTAAGTTGTTCGGCGCTGCCGCCGACCAGTCCGCGCCTCTTTCCTTGAGCGGACTGCGGTTCTCGTGGGCTCGTCATGCCCGTACCCACGTCACTGTTTCCGAAATCCTCCTCCGGACGGAGTTGCGTCCGGATCTTGCGCGCGTCCGCAGGATCAGCGAGGCAGGACATGTGGAGCAGGCCTCCGCTGCTCTCGCCCGTCTCATGGCGGAGGGGGCCGGGGCCGGCTACCAAGTTCCCGACGACATTCGGTGCGAACGCACCTTCGTCTACAACATCGCCCAGGTTGACTACGTTGATCGTATGGCTTCGGCGATTCTCCAATCCGGCGGAGGGGGTTCGTCGGAGTTCGTCCTTGCCGAGGTCGCGGGGCTCTACGTTTGCCCCCGACCGTATGCCTTCTCGAAGCCGTTGGTGGCGCTTCAGAAATCGGCTTGCGCCTTAATGCGCATCCATTCCATCGCCGTTGCCCATCTCGACTGGTCTGCGTACCGTCGTGCCGACGAGAAGGATGGGCGCGTGTTCCGTTCGGCGTGTTTCGAACACGGACTGTCGCCCGCGGATTTCCCTTCTCTCCCGGCGGTGGTACGGGACTCCTTTCCTTCCTTGGGAGTCTACCCGCTTTTACCGTACGTTCTTAAATATTTTGCGTTCGCCTTCTCGGAGAGGGGACACCCGGCGTACGCGTGTCTTGTGTCAAACTGCGAACGCGAGTGGGCGTGGGCGGTGTGTAACGCCGTGAGCACCGAGTTGGGAGTGAACGGCCGGGTGTTCCTCCAACCTCCTTCAACATTAGACTTCCTGGAGAGGGTAACATCTGGGCTCCCCCGGGTGTCCCTAAATCCTTCCGACAGGGAGTCTACGCACGTCGTGTGGACTTATTCCGCCGTCCTGGACCTCCTCCGCCGCGCCGGGGAGGTGGGGGATCATACCCATCGTCAGTGGACCGATTTTTCCACTGGAGAACGGAGCGTCTATTTGTGGTACGACTTCCGGGCAGACGCGTTCTTGGCGCGGTCCGTCGTGGGGGCCTCTTGGCACGGATCGGCGGGGCTCCGTAGTGGCGTGGGTTCCGCCGCCCTATCGGCACGCCGCAAACGTTATCGGGATCTGGACGCCGAGTCCCCGGTACAGTTTTCCGTGGGTTCGAACCCGTTCCGTGCCGCCACTCCGCGCGCCGCCGACGTTCCTTCTCGGGGTAGTCGTGCCCCGGCTGAAACGCTGGAAAGCCGCCACTCCGTCCGGTGGAGGGCGGTCCCTCGTCGGGCTCGATCGTTGACCATATTATGATCCCGGACGAGCTCGGGGCGGTTCCCGACGTATTGCGCGCCTTGGGGCCTTCTCGAGATCGTACTTGGTCCGTCGGTGGGTTACTCAGTACGATGGCGCGCTGGTACTTTGCGCGTAGCGACGAGGCTCGCCGCCTCGAGGATGAACGCGAAGCGTACGCGTCACACTACCACCGGGTTCAGAGGGACATGGAGGCTCTTCGCGCCGATTCTACCCGTAGTTCTCAGACCATCGCACAAATCAGCGCCGACCGCGATCGTTATCGCGCTGAGCGTAACGAGCTCCGCGCGTGGCGGGCTGCGTCCGGTATTACACGTTCGACGCCGCAGGAGGCAACGCCTCCCAGCCGTCGCCCATTACTGCGTGATCCCTATGCCCACTTGGGGTCTGTGCCCCAATCCGTCGGCGGCCTCGCGGCAAGTGGCGAGATGGTTGGCGGCAGTCCTCACGGTTCGTCGGTCGCAATGCCCGCTCTCGCAGATGTGAGCGCCGCCGTGCCGCGCCATTCCGACTTCTATCCCCGATCGTCCTTCGGGTACGAAACGGCGGGACCTGGAGGAGAAGCCAGTCGTTGACCCTCTCTTCGTAGTAGCCCCGGTTCTGTCCCCTCCTTAGCCCGATAAACGGACCCGTTCGTCTCCCTTACCGATTTAGTTTCCTTTTTCTTCCCGTCGTCCGAGCTTTCCACCCTTCGGAGTCGTCACTACTCCCTCGTCTCTGCCCCTGCGTTGGGGTGTAAGTGTCTCACAACCGAAGGGTCGGTTTGGGTGGGCTACCGTGGTAGTTACGCCGAAAGCCTCCCCAAGGACCCGACGAGGGGCTGCAATTCATCGCTGTCCTTGCCCGCTCTTCCAACACAGGTACGGGGCTTCGGCGGTCCGTCTCGCGCACTGGCGACTTTCCGTTTCGGGGAGGCGATTGCCTCGGCTAGTTCGCGTCGGTCGGTGCTCCCGAGCGGGCGAAGAGAGAGGGAGAGAGGGGTCCAGCGCAGGGGCGATTTTGACGAGCTCCCATTCGCCGAGACGTCTCACCATAGTGAGGGAGCTCGTCCCGAGGGGTACAATTTGACGAGCTCCTATTGGATGAAGGGTTCGTGCGCATGGCGGCAGGGGTCCTTCCGTATTTCTGCTATGTCCGCCGTGTCTGCCTGGGAGCGAGGCGAGCGGTTGGGTCTTCGTCTCCAGTGGCTACCCGCTCGTTGTGTACATGAACATCGCCGGTGAGAATCCTGTATTGCGAGGAGCCCGGTACTCCCCGCAGGGGCGTCGCCCTACTGACGTACTGTGGTGGCGGAAAGGCCGACCCGTTCTTCCGCATGAGACCCTTTCCCCGGGGACGCTGGGTACTCCGCGGGACTAGGGCGACTCGGTGAGGTCAACGGTACGACCTTTCCCGCGTGTCCGGAAAACTCCGCTGTTCTGCCGGACAACTTCCGCCAGTCTCCTACCGCGTCTGTAGTCCGCGACGCGCACGGTGCGTTAGTCCCGTAGCAATCATATGTCCGTGTCCTTTCTTATTCCCTGCCAGCGCGCGTTCTGTCTGGATGTGCCGCCATGTCGAGCGGAGGGGAGATGTCGTCGACCAAGGACCCGTAATCTCGTGCGTTCCTCCGGCTGCTTTCTCCTTCGTACTCCCTGGGGGAGGGGTGAGGCCGAGGCCCGTATTGAACGAGTAGCCCCCTCCCGGGTTTGTATCGACCGCCGCGACCGTAACCGACTCCAGCGACGATCGCAGTACTCACTCACGTGCCTCGCTAACGGGGGGAGAGCGCGAGTGCTCAGCGGTTCGTTTTCTTTGGGGCGTCCCTCGCTGTCGGCGCGAGGGCGTATCATTCCAGATTGAACTTGTTAGCGCGGCAAGTGTTCTTCCGTCGGAGTTCGCTTTGGCGGCGGTCGTGGAGCTGTACGGGGAGTCAACGGCGCGGCCACTGTATGGGGCGCACGGGAACTTTCGTTGTGTGGGGTTCTCGTGGGGGAGTTGACGTGGACGATTGCCCTCTGTTTCTACGACGGCGTCGTTGCCAACGTTGGTCGCGGGTTCGTGAGAACGAGCTATGAGGGGATGATGCGGGCATAACGCTCGGCTAATTCCCCACTCCGGTATGGGGGCGAGTGTCGGGCGATTTTCGATTGCTTTTGGCCCACGTGTGCTGGACGCGCAAGTAACGCACGTGCTGTCCGCCGTCCGGTGTCATTTTCCACCGTTAATTTTTCGATATTCTAGCGGGACGGTGGCGGTTTGGTGGCGATACCGGCTTTTGAGGCACGAGCAGACAGTTCCTTTTCGCTTGCACATCGGATCTCGGATCCCGTGTGCACTTGTCACTTCCCATGCGCATCCACTTAACAAGTGCATGCGGTCGCTGCGCGCCTGGTCCTTCTCCTCGGGGGTCGGCCCCTCGTCGTGTCCTTGCGTAGACCCCCGCCCTTTCCGACCGCGAAGGGGGGTTAATTTATCCTGTCGATGGAGCGGTTGAGGGGCCCCCTCCTTAAGAGTGAACGTCCGCGTTCACTTCGGAGTTGAGGTCCCTCCCCGTGCGTCTTCGAAGACGCAGCGCATATCGAGACACCAATTCTTCGGGAATGTGGGTGCGCGCTGTCCAAGTAGGTTGGTCGTAGTCCGCCCACTTGATGAGGAACTCCGTTGTTCCGTCTTCCATCTCTCGATGCTTGAGTAACTTCTCAACGGCGTACTGTGTTCCCTCCCTGACCTTGTCGGCAAGGTCACGCGGGGTCGTCGTGCTCACCCGTGGCACGTCCATCGGCGGGGGTGCGTACACGCATCGGTCCGCGAAGACGCGCTCGGTGACGCCATCACAATCGATTGTGATAGTCCGACGATCGTTGGCGAGGACGCGATACGGCCCCACAGCGGGTGAGGCGAGCTTGTTCGACGTCTTACCCCCATAGGTGGGGTTCAGGTAGACGAAGTTACCTGGCTCGAGACGTGTGTTGATCGTTCGAACGCGCTTATCGAAGTCGCGTTTGTAACGGGCTTGCGTGCGTCGCAAGCTCCCATAGGCCTTCGGGATGGTCGCGTCCAGGGTCTTGAGGAACTCCGCACGATCCGTTCCCCTATCGGCAGGGGGCGCGTCCCCGCCGGTTCTTCGAAGAGAAAACTCCGGCGGGGGCCGGCTGAGCACGAGCTCAAACGGGGTCGTTCGTGTGGTTCGGTGTACGTGGGAGTTATATGCGTACGTTAACGGTCCCACGTACACGTCCCAGTCGTCTTGATGCTCGTTCACGTAATTGCGGAGCATCGCCGCAATCGTTCGGTTATAGCGTTCCACCTGGCCGTTCGTCTGAGGGTGGTACGCTGACGTATAAAGGTTCGTAACTCCAAGCACTCGGCATGTGCTTTGGAAGAACTTTGCGTTGAACTGCGGTCCGTTATCCGACAGTAGCGAGCGTGGGACGCCGTACTTAAAGACCCACGCTTCGCAAAACGCCACTGCGACGGTGTAGGCGGTTACCGTCCGCAGTGCGACGACCTGCGTTAACTTCGTAAAGCGGTCGGTGATTACCAGGAGGAATCGTTTCCCTGCCTTGGTCTTTGGGAGCGGCCCCAGTATTTCGATCGCGAGGCTCTCCAACGGCCGCGTCGCCGGAAACAACCTTAATCGGTTTAGGTGTTTCCGAAGCTTGACGCGGTTCATGGCACAGGTTCGACAACCTCGTACGGTCGACGCGACGTCCGCGGCCAAGTGTGGCCAGTAGTACTCGCGACGGAGCGCGTAGTACATGCGGTTTTGCCCCGGATGCCCGGCGATGGCCGGGTTATGGCAGAGCCGCAGCAACCGTGTGCGTAGAGTCCGAGGGACCACCACCTGTACGATATCAGGGTCGAAGGGGTGTCTCCGTTTGAGCACCCCTTGGTGGTCCTCGAAGAACGCGGAGTCCCGGGACTCTGACTGTCGTGCCAATACCGTTTGGCAGAAGTCATCCACGCGTTGTTCTTCGGCTATCTCCTCTATCGTAAGAGGGGCCGGCAGGTCGTCCTGCGGAGGGGCGACCTGGGAACCGGACGTATCGGCTTCGAAGTCTTGGGCGCGATCGAGGTCCACGGCGTCGAATTCCTCGTTCTCTGCCCAGAAGGCGTCGGGTTCTTCTAGAGCAGGGGCTTCTTCGTCGCCCCTCGGCTCGTCGCGCGCTAGGGCGCGCAATTTCCTTCGGGATTTTGTTCGGTTCCTTGTAGTCACGAAGACGTGGTCGGCCTCGTGGTCGCAGCTCGCGGTGCATACGTGGTCCGCGAGCTCATCCGAGACATCACGAACGGTCGTGCACGTGTCGTAGGTGGGGATGTCGTCGTCCACCTCGACAGCCGGGCGAGGGTCGTCGGCGACCCTCGGTGATACGAGGCGTGATAGGGCGTCGGGGACTTGGTGCACGCGCCCGGGGCGGTACTGAATGGTGAAATCGTATTCAGCCAGACGTAGCCGTCACCGGGTGAGTCATCCGAAGCTCTCGGTCAGGGACATGAGCCACCTCAGCGCGTTTTGATCCGTTCGGACGGTGAACTTCGTGCCCTCGACGTACGGGCGTAGTGTGCGGACGGCCCACACTACAGCGAAGCACTCGCGTTTCGTAGCGCTGTAGTTGCGTTCGCTGTCGTTTAACGAATACGACCAATATCCGACGGGACGCCAGTCGTTGGCTTCGTCGTGTTCTTGCAGCAGCGTACACCCAAGTTGGTACGCACTTGCATCGGTATCGATCATGTACGGCCGACCGTACCGCGGAAGCGCAAGTATCGGCGGAGCGATCATCCTTGCCTTGAGGTCCTCGAACGCTTGAAGCTGGGCCTCCGTCGGATCATCGAAGTCGGGGTCGGCGTCCTTGCGGGTCATGTCGGTTAGCGGTCGAGCTATTTTGGCAAACCCCCTGACGAAACGGCGGTAGACGTTGCACGCCCCGAGGAACGAGCGCACCTGCGTAAGCGTCCTCGGGAACGTGAACGTCTTGAAGGCGTCGGCCGCCGTTTCGGCCGCGCTGAGCTTACCTGGGGATATCACGTGCCCCAGTTAATGCACCTTCGGACGGAAGAAGCTGCACTTCTTGAGCTTGAAGGATATTCCGGCGGTCCTCAACAAGCTCAAGACAATGTCGAGGTGTTTGGCGTGCTCCTCCTGCGTTCGGGAAAAAACTATGACGTCGTCGAGGTATACGAGACATATCCGCCATCTTACGCCGGACAGGAAGATGTCCAATGCACGTTGGAAGGTGGCCGGTGCCCCTTTCAGTCGAACGGCATACGCAAATGGCGAAACGTACCCATATGTGTGGTGAATGTGGTCTTATCCCGGTCCTCCGGCGCGACCGGGATTTGCCAGTAGCCTGAATTGCAGTTGAGCGTAGTGAAGACGGCTGCATCCCCTAACGAATCGATGCAGTCGTCCATCCGGGGCAGCGGATACGAATCCGCGGCCGTCTTTGCGTTGAGACGTCGGTAGTCAACGCAAAACCGAAGGGAGCCGTCTTTCTTCGGAACGAGCACCACCGGCGAAGCCCACTCGGTGCTGGCGGGTTCGATAACTCCGGCGTTCAACATCTCGTTGACTTCTTTAGCGAACATCTCACGCATGGCGGGCCCCTTTCGGTAGGGCATAAAACGAATCGGTTTCGTCCCCGCCTCGAGTGGTATGCGGTGCTCCGTTGCTCGTATCGTACCGAGCGCACCGCTCCACAGGCTCGAATGCTTACGGAGCATGTCGAGTACCTGTGCGCGGAGCTTGTCATCGTCGATGTATGACAAGTCCATTTCTTTTTCCCAATTCTCCGGCGAATTTTCGGCACAGGAAGGTCAAATCAGCCTATCGGAGGCAATAAAAAATCTGCGCAAATATTTTGGTCCGGGCCAGCAAAAAATTTGTCATAAATGTAGCAACGCTTGTTGATTTCATGTCGCGATTTTGCACATTTTTTACCAATAACGCCATTGGCTCAAAAATCGGAATAGTTATGGCACAGCGTCTCTGCCCGGCCTGTGGCGGTAGATGACTTGCTGGCGCTGCACACGGGTACGTCTCGCAGTGCCAAACGCCATTGGCTGAAAAGCAGCATAGTTATGGCACAGCGTCTCTGCCTGGCCTGTGCCGGTAGATGGCTGGCTGGCGCTGCACACGGGTAAGTCTCGCAGTGCCAAACGCCATTGGCTGAAAAGCAGCATAGTTATGGCACAGCGGCTCTACCTGGCTTGCGGCGGTAGATGGCTGGCTGGCGCTGTACAAGGGCAGGTCCCGCAGGGCCAAACGCTTTTACATTGATGCAATGATGAGACGGTGATCATCGCTGCATATGCGCAGCCACCGACGACCATGTTTTGCTGCTCCAGGGCAATGAAAATATGTCAACATTCGCAGCTCAAATGCAGCACTAGACGTAATGCTCCGACCTACTCTCAGTCAATGAAATGTTAGTCTAGTACCTTTCTTGCAAAGATGATATCACCCCGGTGGTCCAGAAACGGTCCCAACTCGAAGGATGAAACCGATAGCGGTTTCAGCGGCGTTCACATCACATTTATTTGTAGCAACCAAAGAGTATTGTTACGGCTACATACACTACATCTACCCCGTCCAAATACCGGAATACCGCAGCAGTGGTTCATTGCGCTTCCGTCAAATACAATAATCAACGCCAAGAAACATAACAGGAGAGGTCAGTTACGGTCACAGTACGTCATGATGGTGGATTGGAATTCTGACAGACCAAGGAGGGTGTACTGATGGCTTACCTGATCCTGAGTTAGAAGACGGGCGGGTTGACCTGCAGTGAGACAAGGAACGCTGTGAGGCTTGGTCAGAACAGTTCTTCGAAACTTTCAATGTGTTAGAGAATGTGCGAACTTACGTTACAGCTTTGTAGGTAATCGCAAAACGGCATTGCCTAGAGAAAGCGCACACTTACCGAACGTCTGCAGCGCACTCGTGTCTCCGCATGCGATTTCAACCGAACACGCAACTCGCAGAAAGCAAACTGTGAGAAACGAGGATGCCCGGTGGGTCATGACTGTGGCAGAAGTGGCGTCACTTACTATGGATGATATCTCAACCAAACACGCAACTCGCAGAAAGCAAACTGTTAGAAAAATGGATGCGTGGTGGGTCAGGACTGTGGCAGAAGTGTCGTCACTTACTATGGATGATATCTCAACCAAACACGCAACTCGCAGAAAGGAAACTATTAGAAAAATGGATGCGTGGTGGGTCAGAACTGTGGGAGAAGTGGCGTCACTTACTCTGGATGAGATCTCAACCAAACACGCAACTCGCAGAAAGAAACCTGTCAGAAAAATGGATGTGTGGTGGGTCAGAACTGTGGGAGAACTGGCGTCACTTACTATGGATGATATCTCAACCAAACACGCAACTCGCAGAAAGCAAACTGTTAGAAAAATGGATGCGTGGTAGGTCAGGACTGTGGTAGAAGTGGCGTCACTTACTATGGATGATATCTCAACCAAACACGCAACTCACAGAAAGGAAACTATTAGAAAAATGGATGTGTGGTGGGTCAGAACTGTGGGAGAAGTGGCGTCACTTACTCTGGATGATATTTCAAACAAACAAGCAACTTGCAGAACGGAAACGGTTAGAGAAACGGATGCGTTGTGGGTCAAGACTGTGGTAGAAGTGGCTTCACTTACTGTGTGGATGATATCTCAACCGAACAGGCAACTCGCAGAAAGGAAACTGTCAGAAAAGGGGATGCATGGTGCCTTTTTACCGTTTCTATTCATTGAACCAAGCTTTAATATTAACGGCACAACCGTATGCATCGCCAAATGTAACAAAAGACCTTCTTTCGGCTGTAGAGCAGTAAGCTTGCTGAAATCTTGTTAATGCCGAGGTCCATGCCAAACTTCACTGCAGCCCCACTTCCAGTTGCGGACCTGGTCGAAACTGTCACAGATGGGGCGTCAAAGCAAGAGTCGTTGGGTTCTTAAAAAACGCGGACCTTATGCAAAGCGTTCCGAAGATGTTGCATCACAAGGGACTACTTCGGATGGGCATGCACCATCTTCTTCTGAACCTCAGCTTGAAAGACATCGAAAAAGAGTAAGGCCATGTAGGCAACTGTCTACAAAGCCAGCTAAACGTCCAGGAGATGGGTTCATGTTACTAGACGGTCGGTCAGAATCCTTCGCTTCCCTTTTGAAAGACGGGCTTTTAAGCGACCTCGAAGAATACCAAGGCGTCATGCATGACGGTGTGGAGGCACTTCCATCAAGTCCTCACCGCGAGCGAAATAACACGATCCGTTGTGAAGAAAGCGAAGGAATTTCTGGATTATACATTGGATTGAGCGTTGAGCAGGACAATGCCGACGAAGCTGAGGAGTCTGAGGAGCTGATAGACAGCATGTTCGAAAGCGCTTCTGGTGGAATTCGATTGACCTGGACAAATATTGCATCACTGATAACAGCAACTGGGAGCACGCGTCTCAGCGAGACTGCGTATCAGACACTTGCCAACTTTAGGAACTGGAGACCGAATGAAAGGCAGCTCACTCTCAAACTGCCAAGTACATCTACTCTGAAGAGACGTGTTCGTCCATTTGCGAAATCCAACTTCTTCGTTCCTTGTCATGTGGAAATGTTTACTGTGGATTTGTCGAAGTCTGGGTCGAAGGCTGGCGTTGGAAAGTATACCTCACAGGACAGCGCTCCGACCATGATTGTAAGACCGAACAACTGGGCAAAACTTGACTTTTCGACAGCAAAATTGCGGGAGATGGTGCAAGGAAGACGGCATGATATGGATCCGTCAATCGAGATACCGAGGTTCTCGGATATTGAGGACACTCCAATAATCAAGGATAGGGCTGGAAGTCTATCTGTTTATCGGATTCCAACCGAAGATGGTGTGACAGTGAAACTGCGAAAAGGGCTCCTTCTTAAAATTACGTCGAAACAAGTGACGCGGTGAAGGGCAGATTGATGCAAGCCCAGTTTGCAGTAACGTCCTCAACGAACATGAGATTTGATGCAGTTGTATCTTCCTTCTTTGTTTACGATGAGCCAAACTGGACAGAACCGCAGGCGGAGTCCAATTCAAAGCGTACCAAAACGATGAAGACGAAGAGACCAGAATCTCGGGCATTCCTTCCCAGTGACATGGTCGTCGAACTTGCACTCCCAGGACAGCCAGACGCCGAAGATTCGGAAGAACCAACGCAAACACCCTTCCTTGTGTATAGGATGTGGAGAAGACAGAACTGTGATGACGACTACGCCACCAGCTTGGTTGTATCTTCTGAAAGAAATGTTTCGAATCTCACCGGAACGAATAGGGGCGTTTACAACCAGATGTTTGACAAAACCGTAGTGAAACGAGTATCTGCGGATGATAATCCAATGGACAAGGGTCATCGCGTCGATGCGGAAAGCAGTGGACGTTTGGAAGATGGAAGAAAGTACGTTGTGTATAGAATGTTTCTGTACTCTGATGGATTTACGCCGTACATTGGAAAGAAAGGAAGCATGGGTGGTGTATACATGCCGCCAATAGGTATGGCTCCGGAGAACCGCAATGGAGCAGGAGCCATCAGACCTATTGGGCTAACTCCTCCAGGGGTATCTACAAATGAGGTACTGGCGGCAGTTATTGATGATATCATTGAGGGGACAGAAAAGGGATTTGAGATGACCACTGCAAAAGGAGAGAAGGTTGTTCTTTTCTCGATGTCGTCGGGTACGTTGGAGACTATCCTGCAGTGTCCCACACTTTGGACCTACTAGGGCACTGCTCCAATGTTCCATGTCACTTATGCAGCTATGGTAGGTACGACAAGTCTGGATTTCAAGGAAGCAAATATTGTTACACAACCCGCATCCATTCCGACCATCCATCTTTCGCGAGAGATGAGAACCGGGCTACTGCATTGAGGAGATTCAAGTTATCCAGGGAAGAGTTGAAAGCCCTCGGAATGGATGACGCAGATACGTTTGAGACAAAGTTTGCAGGCACTTCATCAACTCTCTGAGAAACTGCGACAAGTTCGCGCTCGTGTGCCTCGTGTACTCGGCAGTAGCAAACCGGTTGTTCCTTCTGTTTTCGATTCGTATCGCTCATGCGTTGTGGCTCCCGATCATCTTTTCCTCGGGATTGGTCGCGACATCATGAATCTCTGTATAACATTGCTACCAAAAGATGTACGCAGAGATGCTGAGGCGAGTGCCAAAGTGGCTTTGAAGGATGGACATCTCATATATCAGGAGAGCCTAATCAACCATGACAAGCATGTGCTACATTCAATGACGATATCGTCTATGTACTGCCTGCTCTTGGCCGCACCACGGGCAACGAAATGTGCTTGGTACGTGCAAAAAAACACTGGCGAGATAGTAAGCAGAAACTCTGCTACTATCGATGAAGCTCTCGACCTCCTCGACCTGTTTTCCTCTCTCGTGAGCAGAACGCAGTACTTTCCGGACTCAAGGATAGATGGTAAGAGGTCATTAGACACACACAATGAAGAAGGAGGAACCAAGAGACTTCTGGAGATTCGTAATATGGCACTTCGTTACCTATCTCGAGTAGATAAGCTGTGTTGCACAAACAGCTTTGCCTCCACTCATTTGGACAAACCAAACTTTCACAGACTGTTGGAGTTCTTCACACATACATTGCCACTGTTCGGTAGTGTAAGACATGTACAAGAGTTGCTGTTTGAAAGCGCTCATCAGCCATTGAAGAGGGAGGTAGCTCAATCCAATATGAAAAACTCACAATTACAGGCTATGGAACTTCGTCTTGCCAACGACTGGACGACTCGTCTGGCAATTGAAACTGAAGGCATTGACACTAGTGAGAACGGCTGGAGCTTTGAGACAGCGAAGTCGGGTTTAAATCTCTTGGGCCACGACAGTTCTGGGCTTCAGGATGCGGGAAGATTTCTACAAAAGCTTCAGGACTGTTTCCCAACTCCTGTTCTGCAGAACCTTCGATTACATCGGAAAGGACTCTTATCGTCGTCTCTCAGTAGGAAGGACTGGCGCGTAGACAAGTCAGTAATTATGAACCTCGGAAACACTGCAGACGGAGGTCAACATTCGGAAATGTTCCAATCAACTGACCTTGCATTTCTGTTGAAAGCAAGGGAGTTTTTAGAGCATTTATGGAAACAAAAGCTACGTCTTAGAAGTGGCCGGGCGGACCATGGAAATTCCGTAACTGTACATACATATGGAACTGCCAAGTGGTGCAAAGTAACAGACGGGCGAAAAAGAGACGGGACATCTGTTTTGGCCACTATATCTTATGGGAGCGTGATTCAAGCCTTGTATTCTTCTGTAGTTTCGACCGCAGATCCTGATCTCACATTCACTCTTCATGAGAACAATGATTCTGAGCTGATGAAGACAGAAGGTTCTGGATGGTGCTAGCCGTGGTTCAAGTCCGGATTCTGGACGCTCGTGAGAAAGAAAGTCAAGAAACGACACGATATTGCGCAGTGAAGGAGTGCGAAGCCGAAGAAGATGGATACGGGGTGATGATACAACAACGAAACGAAAGAAGAGCGCTGGTTGAGCTTGGAAGCTACGTTCGAAAGGCATTAGTTATGCACTACTGCGAGCAGGACAGCGCCGAAAGCGACGACCATATGTGTCTCATATGCACATCAAACTCAGCAGTACAACACAGGAGTCTCCCAGACGGTGGAATTTATCAAGTGTGGGGGCGAAAGGAAGGGTATCCGCCACGTCAGGCATAAGTATATGTGCGGAACAAGAACTCTGGTCTTTATTCAACAGTTTTTAATACTACCACACAGCTCTGCATACTTTTATGCACTGACTATAAGCTCTGCACCGGCCTCTATATCCGTAGTTGCGACATATAAACTGTATCGTTATCGCAAACAAAATTCAGGTCTGCTACCTTTGTGGGCTTGTTGCAAGGGGGCACGTTATGTATCCCCGCCTTTTGAAGTCCGTGTCCCTACACCTCTCTACTTCCCGCAGCCAGTCTGATCCTTAACTTTTTCGTTTCCCTCACCATACACCCACTCTCCTTGTCAACCGGTGCACCGTCATTGCTGTATAAAATTTGCAAAATTTGGTGTCAAATTTTGCAGGATGGGAGCTGTGATCAGTGGCCACTGATCACAGGCCGGCAGGGGGTGTCGTCCGACATCGTCATTGCTGTATAAAAATTGCAAAATTTTGGTGCAATTTTTGAGAGTTAGGACTGGTGATCAGTGGGGAGCTGTGATCAGAGGCCACTGATCACAGGCCGGCAGGGGATTCAGGAGTAAGGAGTAGGATGGTTTTTGTACTTTAGGGATTCGCGGTGCTTCGGAGATTTAGAGGAGTAGGGGAGTAACTAGTATTAAGAGATTCGTAGGATCGGCTGTTGGAAACGTGATGTCCCTGTTTCGGGTTCTCCAGGTACGAACAGCGTCCGGGGAGGGCATGTTGTCCTTCGTCTGAAAACCGCGTCGACCATCATTGGCAATGCGAGCCATGATAGCTCGCAATGTATAATTGTTAATTGCGAATCCCCGGGAGGCAGTATATTTAATGCGCTGCTTAATGATTTTGTCCTCGTCCGCTTTGATGATACGGGGGGCTCCGGGACGGTTGTTGGCTGGGTCAAGAAGGCGGGACAGTTTGTCGTCGTCCTTGGTCTTGAGACATTTTTGTAATCGGTCTGCTGTCCCACGACTGATGATCATCAGTGTGGTTCGCCTCACATGCCACTGTAACGCTAACCACATCGGCAACCTTTTTTTCATCATAAATAAATTTACCGCTGTCTGCCGTTTGTCTTTGGCCCTTGCGTCCCGTCTGTCCCCTGCTTGGCGCGCGCTGCCTGACGACGCATTCCAATCGACATCGGAGGGGGCGTGAATTGTCCGTAACTGGAGGCCAATCCCGGGAGCAGGACGAGAAGGTGTTTGATCGTGGATCAATTACTACTGTTTGGCCTTTAACGGTGCTGTGTGCCCGCCATTTTTTGGCGGGACGGGGAGAAGCGAGGAGGTAACATTTCGGGAAACTGGAGGCCTGTTTCGTGAACATGACGAGAAAGTGTTTGATCGTGGATCAAATACTACTGTTTGGCCTTTAACGGTGTTGTGTGCCGGCTATTTTCTTTTTTGGCGGGACGGGGAGAGGCGCGGAGGTAACATTGCGGGAAACTGTAGACGAGGTGAACGCTTAGGCCCCGGAGAGTTTCCCTGGAGTCCAGGGATGAAAGACTGTACCCATTGTCCGCACTGGCAGCGACGAGAACTGAATCACCAAATTAGCCTTTTTTACCAAATAATGCTTTTAGGGAAGGGTATACCGCGCAGGCCTGCATGCGCAGGCAAGTTTCTTTGGTATGACATGTAATGGCTGTCGCGCGACAAGATTTACAAAAGCTGTATGGCTGGCCAGCCATACTGAAACTAGATTAATTTTTGTTAATTTTTTAGAGGTTGATTCTAGTATGGGTGGCCACCCATACAGCTTTTGTAGATCTTGTCGCGCGACAAACACATCACACGTGTGGACCCAAATGCAATGTAGTACACGTGTGGATCGATATGCAATGATTTGCACGTGGCGTCAACCTTGAAATCAAAACTCTCACACTGACAGTGTGCATTTTGTGATGGCAGTGTGCATTTTCTGATGGCTTTGTGTGAGTTGTGTGAGGGCATCACAAAGATCACATATAAAAGGCTCTCAATCTCAAAAGGCAAACAAACTGAACAACGTCACACAAAAAAGATCTCCCTTTCCAGCCCTCTATGGCTAATTTCCAGACACACTTCCCCTTCCCTTCGTGTTCGCAACTGCGTAGGTTGAACCGGAATGTACTGCACGAGAAGGTCAGTGGGACCCAAACCTACTGCGTACTCTGTAGTTGTGTCAAAACACGGACAAAAGATGGGCCCAAGACACTTAGAAAGGGCTGGCGCCAGGTGAAGTGGTGTTCTACATGTAGGCAAGCTATCTGCTGCAGCAGCCGGACGGTCTGGCATTCTCGCCCTACACTGAAGCGACATGGGCCCTCTCCTGTCCATGAGAGGGAGTTTGACTCTGAGCGACGCACTCCCCGACGAATAAGGCAGGCTTCACAAACCCGAGAGTGAAGGCCGTAAAATGTCTGTAGAACAAGGCTATCAGCTATGCTTTTCAGATGGGTTTGTGATGGTTTGTTGATGTTGGAGATGATTGTGAGACAATGGTGTGAGAGTCACAAAACAATTTGTGTGTGAATCACAAAACAGTCAACAAAAGAGCACTTCAAGATGTTGACGTCACATAAATAAAGTGATTCTAGTGGTGACAGTGATTCACAGAGGAAGAGCACTGATGAGGACGACATCCAAGATTAGGTACTGCGTAATTCATACTTTCAATAGCGAGAACAGTATCATCATCACTCTGTAGTGACATCTCTATCTTCATTGCACAATTAAATCTAAAGCAACTATGATTAAAAGAACAGTAATTCAATGACACATGACTGACTTTCAAAGCAATCCGGACTGGATGATGTCGGTACCATTGGAGCCCATACTCAGCTGTTCACTTGCACGTCTAAGTCTCATGGTATTTAGATGCTGCACAGAGCCGTGCATCTTTAAATGTGACCGTTACAAAAATATCGATTTCACAAAAAACACATATGTCTATCACTGGTAAGTCAAATAGTCAATTTCGTTACTAAAGTAACAGTGTGCATAACCTACGATGCTGACTTTGGAACAGTGATTTAGTAATGCTGACGATTGTCATAGTGGTCAGAATGAGTCCGAAATCAATCCTCCATTTTTTGGGGTTTTTAACAATAGCAGTATTTTCTCACTCTTTTTGCTATTACACTGCAAGGTCATATCGTAATAGTTTTGTTTATTTAAATGAGGCAACCGGCATTACATATTGTTTTATTGGTATTGATATACCAAGTGAAAACGCTAATTTCGGTATCATATTTTTACGAGGAACGCTGTTGCAATTGTGATATTCATATAAAGTATTGCACAATGACAATCCACTGAAACAACATATTGTACTATTGCTGCTGACATGTTCTTTGAGGCGGGGCAATGGTATCAAGAATCTGCTCCGCACCACTTAATGAGACTCTTTATTTAGCAATAGATTCAATTCCATAAACGTTACGTTGTCAGAACACTGCTTCATTATCCTAGCTTCTACTCAAAATCGCAAGCATCACCTCCCCATTTCTTCTGCCCTACACCGTTCCCCCTAGCGAATTATCCATTTGCGGTGGGTCTGCAGAGGAACCCATCTTTATCATCCGCGGCACAAGAAATCTCTACACCCCCGCCCCCCTCCCGTCAACAAAATGTCAAGCAATATGCACTCTGCACCACCAACAAGCATCGATATCGCAAAAGGCGACGATGACAGTGCACCGGTGATTTTGCATCCACTAGTACGGGAACCCGATGGCTGGTTCATGCCCCGTGGTGGAGTAACTTGAGTCAAATACACCTGCTTCTTCACCACGCACTGAGTATTTTTTCTTCGCTTTACTCGTCGGCCAGGGGACAGTGTCCTCAGCCACTCCATTTCCATCCTCTTCCCCGTTTTCGCTAGCAAAGCTTTGCCTTCTCTTTCGCCTCTTCTCCGCCTTCCTCTCTTCCATTCTCCTTAAACGAGCTTCCCACGGTGTTTCACCCTCGTGCTATTTTTTCCAGCTTCCATTTCACGATTTCCTCACCCTTCTCCAACATACCGGGCTCGAAACTAATCTCCATGTCCATGTCGTCTTCCTCGGCATCTCTCCTCATTCACAGCGCCAAGCAGGAGGGGCTGCGTTACTTGTAAAACAAGTCTACTATTTGAGGTGCCCGCTTTATCGGTTTATAAAACGCGGGAGAAGGACGCTTAGCACCAGGTCTTCTAGCGCCATTAAGGTTGTATTTGCCATCTTCATAGGACTGATTGACAAGGTCGAGGGCCGTCTTCACCGGCTCCTTCGAAACAGCCTCTGGTAGTATGACGAAACCATCCTTGATGAAAGTTTCCTTCTGCTCTCGCGTCAGGCGAAGATCGCCTCCAGAAAACTTTTCTCGAGAAGAGACAACTGGAGATGCTTTTTCGGTCTTCTTTGCTGATTTTCGCTTCCCTGCAAAGTCTGCTGCCCCTTCTTCTATAAATTCGTCGAGACCTTCGAATCCAACCCATGGAGTTGCAGAACGTGTTTGCTCGTCGACGATATCATTGATCAGGGCGTGAGCAACGCGGAAGAAAACGTTCTTCCTGGTTCTCGCTCAGATTTAAGGCGAGGTTATGTGCAAGTCGCTGATGTGCTATCAACACATCACGGCACCGCATGAGGGCCCGAATCGGAGTTCCACAATCCGGCTTCTCTTTCAAAAACTCATGGAGTGCGTTTCATTCAGCATTCTACGTCAGTTGCATAGCATTTGACAAAAGCGAGTATAAACAGTAAAACCATCGGTGAGCAGGGTCAGGGAATGATTAAGAAGATCGCAGGCGACTGACATCTGGAGACAAATGGGCAACCCACCGTCTCAGCAGCTCTTGCAGTTCTGCGGTGCGTAATAAGATGGGATCCGATGTTGCAAGTATGAGAAGGAAATAGGTCAGACACATGATTGAAAACAAACAGATGGACGAAACGCGCGGAATGAGTTATGCAACCCAAACTTACCTGGCCATAACATCATCTGCCCCCTATTCTCGTCGACATCCTGGCCGTCCGACAGAGCAACGCTGACCAAAAGCGAAAAGGCTGAGCCCTTCTTGCGGTATTTTCCCTCCCCGGCATCGATATGCTACCTACGCGTCGGGAAGCGGTCATCGACGGGCCTGGCGCGTTGCACGTGTGCGTGACAGGGCGGGATGGAGACAATGTGGCCCTCATTTCCTGCGACGTTGGGCGAGGTCGGTGCCGAAGAGATCGCCGACGACGTCTTGCAAGGCCGTGCGGTAGATGAGCTCGACGACTTGCGGGGCTTTCTTGATGGCCGCGTCAAAGTCGGGGACCGGGATGTCCTCGCCGAGGATCTTGCGAGTGGTTTGCTGGTACTCGCCGTCGTTGGAGGCCTGGTAGATGAAGCTCGTGGCGGCTTCGAGCTTGTCGGAAGCGATGAAATCGCGCAGGACCACGTAGCCGTCGGACACGGAGGAGCGCTGTTGCTCGTCGGAGAGTGCGAGGGTGTCCATTCCGATGCGGAAACGCGTTGACAGAGGTTACTGCTCTCGCGGGTGGCGGGATAGATGCCACATCGTGGAGAACAATTGTTTAGCCTGACAGTGTGGAAGAGAGGGGGGTGTGGGTTGGGATGTGGAAAACGGGCGCGGTCATGAAGCGAAATGAGGGGTGGATTCTTGAGACTGGGTGACAGCTGCAATGACGCTGTGATGCCCAACCAGCCCATGTGCGCTATTGACCAGGGCTTCGCTGACAGTGGCCGGTGATGGATGACCGCGACGAAATCGACTGCGTTTCGCGCATCGTTCAACAAATGATGGCGTCCAGACGGACGGTGCTATCCGTGGTTCTAGCGAGCATGCCCATCATCCTGAGGCGCTCCCCCTCCTCGTAGTGCTGCTCGGAATTCATGGTTGGCACTTGGAGTGGGTAAACGTGCAGACGTCATGCGCTAATGAGTGTGGGGGTGGGGGAGGGGGCGGGGGAAGGAGGGAGGGATGGAAAGACGTTGAGAAGAGGGGGTCCGTAGAAGGGGGGTAACGGCCACTGGGACGACGCGGCAGTGACGGAGACATGGCAAACGACTAGATGAATAGATCCGGCCGCTGGCCGGATCTATTGGCTGGATCTATAGCAGCTGGATCTCTTCATCCAGTCGTTTGCCAGCAGTGATCCCCTCTGCCAACTCTCACTTTCTTATTTTTCACTTATTTTAAAAAGGCACAAAACAAAAGTCGCGACCTTTTGCAGTCTTCCACAATGTCCAATACGGTGTTTCTCTTCGCAACGCCCGCGACCTTCGACCACATCGAAAAACCCCTTCGTCCTCAACCCGCCCTCAGAGTGTCGCCATGGACCCAAGACCCTTCATGGACCCGGACGCCTACCGTACCGTCACAACGGGCGTGGCGCCCTTCTGGGCCTCCAAGTACGCGCGGGAGTCGTCGAAGAACTGGGACAAATTCTAGCGTCGCAACAAGACTAACTTCTACCAGCACCGCCACTGGACGACGGCCGATGCCACGGACGGCTTCGCGTGTCTCGCGCAGCCGTGCGCCACGCCGGACGCGCGCGTCGTGCTGGCTCTGTCACAAGATACGCCGCCGCCCACAAACGGAGGACAAATTGAAGACTTGTTCCCATCCCAACCTTCATACTGTAGTATTAAGCTGAAAATATCTAAAAACCTCGCATGGAATGTACACTTGTATCGCGTGTGTAAGCCCTTGGATATGATATGGCTATCAGAACACGCCTGACTACGGAATTCGGTTACTCTTCACACACCCCAAACCTTGCTCAGCACGTTGTAGAACACAAACCAACTCTTGATACTAAGAGCCCTGATCCAAACTGAGCTCTTTGTCGTCGTCTCCGTTGGGACACAGAGTAAATCTACGAAACGGAAACCTGACTCTTGCTCAACTGTCGGATAGTAGCAACATAAATTAATTCACAGTGAAGAAACTTGTCCGGAATATTACCACATCTTGAATCCAGCAACATTCCCTGCCACCTCATAAACTTGTGCAACAATAAAACAACCACCAAAGCCCCCTACATAACTCCCACAATGCGCTTTCCCAATTCCACCAAATCAATATTGTCAATCTCAATCAGCAACCACTGCGTGAAAAACTCCGGCTTCTCCTTAGGGTCTCTTCACCAATCTATCCACCGGCCACCATTCTACCCCCTCCACTTCCTCCATATCAAACCTCACACGTCCATGCGCCGTCTCTTCATACAACGCCGCGTACGTATTTGTAAACATATTATCAATCACGCCGGCCTCCTCGTAGAACTGTCTCGACAAGTACGGCTGCCGCACGGTCACCAGCGCGTCTGCCAGAAACTTCAGCCCAAGTTCTTCTTGCAAGCCGCGAGTCGACGACGTGATGTATTCCTCACCCGCAGAGGGATGCTCGGCCACGCTGACATCCCAGAGCTTTGCGCCAACTTTCTTGTGCTCTGAGCGTTGTTGTAGAAGCACCTCGATCGCTGGCGTGGAAGCGCCGATCGAGAGGTGACTGCGGAAGAGGAACACGTCGCAGTGGCGGTGCGAATTACGTAATGCACTACATTTTGACCAATCACGCTGTGTACAGCTAGAAAAACAATATCGATCACAGCAATGAATGCAATGAATGTCTACCCCGTCTTCCGCCCCGTCCGCTATTTTCTCCAATCACGCACAACGTTCTCCAATTCCTGCGTCTCACTGGACCGCCTTCTCTGGGGCGGAACCCCGCTCGGCACCGCGTCCATCTTCGAGCTCAGCGGCGTCGCCGGCGCGGGCACGACCCAGATTCACCTGCAGCTCTCGCTCATGGCGGCCGCCCCGGCCGAGCACGGCGGCGCTGCCACCGGCGCCATCGTTGCCTTCACGGAAGGGGCTCCCACATTTTACCCGCCCGCCCCACTCGGATGACATTCGTCTTTCCCCCATCCGCGATCCACCATCACACCTCTCCTGCCCCTGTCCGTGCTCCCTGCCGCCGGCTCCGTCGCTGCATATTCAAGCATCCCAAATTCACCTCAACAATACCATCTGCCCCATCATCGTCGCTCAGGCCTAGACTCTTACCCAACTCAATCCCGGTCGCCCTCCCTTTCCGTTCCTCCTCTCAGTCCGCCGGAACACTACTCAACAAATTATCAAAACTTCCGCACACTGTCCAAGTCCCCGGTTGCCTCGTGGCACCAGCCAGCCAAAGTGCATTGCCCCACCGAGTTTGCAACTCCGGTGCAGTTGTCGATGCCTGCCTATCACGAAGTGAATCAAACCACATCCCTTCAACAATCAGAGAAACAAACCTTCCCTCACACCCAACCTTACTCAGTACATGCTGACACAAACAGGACACCCCCGGCAGCAGGCGGCAACTACAACGACGGCACACCCATCCAGCGAATGGGGCCTCCTCTCAAGCGAGAATCATTTTTAACGATAGGTGCACTCTCGTCCGCAGGGGCGGGCCCTCTACACAAGCACCGCAAAATCCTGAAACGGATGTAAAGTCACCAGTGAAGAAGACGATCAAAACAGATCGCGGAATTCGAGATGTTTACGAGTGCCCGTATCTGAACTGCAAGCGGAGGTAAACAGAACAAAGTAATATGAAGGCACACATGCGAATGCACACTGGCAAGAAGCCTTACGTGTGTAGGAATAAGGGTTGCATGAAAGCGTTTCGATGGAAGTCAAGTCTGACATATCATGAAAAGCTCTACATGTGAAATCGAGACCTTTTAAATGCTCGCCATGTAGACGGTCTTTTGTGGAGAAACGGAAGTTAAAGATGCATTTTGATTTATACCTTGTGAATCGAAGACACAGGGAGCGAGGGAAGCAAGGTGATGAGGGTTGTTTGTAATACTAGCGAAGGGCAGAAGAGATGAATGGATGTTGGTTTGATGTGCAACTTGGGGAGGTAGGCTTAACTATTTTCTCTATTGCGAACATTGCGCAGTAGTTTTTGTATGGTTGCGAGCAGTAGCTAGATATACGAATGCGTTGAATCTTGCGACTGGCATAGCCCTGAGTCTTCTCAGGCAAAAGATGTACATATTAAAAACAAGATATGCCAGCTTCCGTCTTTCTAAATGTTTTGAATCAGGTTTGTCTTGTATGTCGTCGTGTATGTATCAGCCAGTGTCAAAACAGTCTACGTCGTTTACCGATGTCCGTGCCCATTGTGCGGGGCATATTGATATGTGAGTTCGATATGCGGCGAAGGCGACAAAACCTTGTAACTGGTGCACCGGGGGCACTGAAAAAAAATATGTATTCTATGTATGCGGCATAGAGATATTGTGAAAGATATCGACTAATCGCAAGCAAATGAAAAAGGGGCGAACGCTACAAGGCATCGGCAAGGCGGCCCGTCCCAAAGCGAGCCTCTGCGGCAAGTGGAGCTAGGGATAGCAGTGGTAAGAGAAGAAGGGTTGTGGACTCTTACACGGATGGAATCTCTCCGGTATCAATTGCGATGTACTGGTGTGGTGATGGCGGATAAGCACGGAAAGAGCTGGGCGGAAGAGGGTGCGGAAGAGGGTGCGGAAGAGGGTGAGGGTTGCGCGGAGGAGCTTGCGGATGAGGGGGGAGGGGGGTGCGGGTACGGAGCGGGGGCATGTGTGTCGTTTCCGTCCATTCGTGACCCTCGCCAGTGGTCTGGCCCATCACTTTCGAAATATTATAATGTCCATAATAGCATCGCAAAGACCTTTCACAAACATGAACGACCCTGCTACTTTTTGTTTGTATGTTTAATAACTTTTACGAATTTTTCGGCAAACATGACTGGTTGCATTGCTGTTTTATATATAGTTATCAATTCGCAAAAATTGAATCTCTGGAAGACTAAATATTATTGTTCCAGCATTTAACGCCTTTGTAGTGATATACTGACTACGTTCCAATGGTTACCCCAACTCTTTAGTCTTCGGTATATATTTCAAACAAATTTCTCAAGTATCACTTTCCAAGGGAAATTAACAGAGGACGATGCCATCCACCAGTTGATAATGGTATCAGATCTTTTCAATGGCCTCCAATTCGGGAGTGATATAGAGGTCTACTATACCTTGGAGAATGAAGAAGAAAGCAAGGCATGGTTCCCAGCAACAGTCATTAGTCTCAACTACCTTCATGATGATCGTCGAGAGGTGCTCAAAGGGACCATTCAATACAAGGCAGCGTTTGGATTCCGGGCATGTAAAAGCAAGGTTACTTTCAAGGAGGGAAACGAGTTTGTACAAGATGGACAAGAGTTTAGCTGGAGACTCAAAGATACATCCGTGCGATTGGATAACACCGCAAGCTCAGACGTGGCAAGCGCATCGATAGATGCAGATGATATGGACTATGCTCCAGGTAGTGCCGTGGTAGAAAAATGCAAGAAGGTTAACCACACGACGACTGTCTCACTTGACCAGAATACAATCAAAGATACACGTGAGATCAATGCTCTTTCTAGACGCCTTCAGTATCTTGAGGAAGTGGTGAAAGGACAGCAATCCTCAATTACGACTGCACTATGGACTCAGAATCCGCTCCTCATTTCTGATACAGGCTTCAATATTCCTCTTAATTTATTTCGTTGCGTCTAGAGCATTGGTTACTCAAGACACCGACACGTCCTACCCCAGTTGAAATTACCCGTGGGACGAAGTGGTTTGTACAAGACTCATTTAAGGCGCGAGCAGACTGCACATTGCTCCAGTTTGATTCTATATCCGAAAGAGTCAAAGCTTAGCTACGAACAAAGGTTTCTATTCTTCCGGAAGATTATATGTGCCGGAAACCAGTTGTGAAGGAGACGAGTATATACTTTAGGAGCTTCCTAGACTTGTCAGAAGCACTCGGACCAGCATCACCGCAGGTTGTCAGAGACGTGATCATCGCAAAAAGGCTGGAAAAAGGTACCGACAATTATGTATCTGCCAGAGTGATAGGCCGTATGGCCGGTCCCAACACCGAATCTCTTTCTGACCCGTGCTATATGACAATTGGAGATTCTCTTGCTGTTATAAGGGATGACGAGGATGAACAACGGCACGTTGTATTTCGTCGGGATTGCACTTGGGATTCCATAGAGCAGACCTACTCCTATCCACTGGAAGACATAAGACTATCAGAGCTTAACTTCCAAGAACGCATTTCCAAGGTAATGAGTGCTGAAAACGTGGTCAGCGGGCCATTGGACCGGAAGGAGTCGTTCTACCTGCGATGGAATCTTCAATCCAATCCTTGTCAGTCTATATTTTCTGATGTAAATCGCAGCGACGTACTAGGAGTACTTCAAGTGCACGTCCCATTCATCTCTATCAAAGGGTCTGCCCATGTGAAGCAATTCATCAATGTTGCCAAAGTTCTGGGCCTCTTTAAGTAAACTCAATTCATTCATGCTACAGCAGTCTCCCGCTTTACTCATTTATCACTTTGGTGAACTAAGAAGTTTCACCATCACATCAAATACGACCCCTTATAAATTGAGGTCGTGGACCATGACCACATCCTCATCGTCTTCGACTTGATCCGCCTGGATTTCATCCTCACCATCCACCACGCTCAGATCATCATTATCCTCGTGATGTGAACCTGAACGGACCGGGGGATCGTGCACGGAGTTGTACATATCCACGGACATCACTAGCCTCTCCTTCAAAATACTGGACAGTTGCTGTGGAAGCTCACCCCGCTTTTCTCCCTGTCCTTCAGTCAAAAGATCTCAGTAGAGCGATCTCAGTCGCGACCGCCATGATCCATTGTGCTGATCCTGGCCATCCACTTCACCCAATATCTGCTCGTTTCGAGAAAATGCACCCCTCGCCTCGATCACCTTCATCAGCATGACCTCCCGGAACAGGACAGCAGTCATGTAAATCACACGAAAGGATTCCTTGGATATTGAATAGAGGTCTTCATCACTGCCACACCTGGTAAAAGCCACCAAGAACTTCAAGGCGACGTGCATGGCATTGAGTCGGATAATAATTTTTCGAGTCTCCTTCCTTCCATCCTTGTCTTTCGTCTCAACATCATACGTAGTAATAAATATGAAGGGATCACTTTCAGAAATCAGCTTCTTCCATGCTATCAAATTCAGGGGGTTCACCTCAGCGACCGACTTCATAGCAGTACGACAGGTTCCGTCTGGGACATCTTGGAGGTTCATGTGCGGGGGGGGTGGATTCTCATACTGGAATGAGACTCCCACTTCACTTTGGAAAACATATGAGAAGTTTTGAAAGAAGGATTTCCGCCCAAGCTCCCTGGACTTGTTCAGAAACTGATTACCTATCTTGAAAACGCGGCGAACGATCTCAACCCTAATGTCTTCGTCCTTAATGAATCCAATTGGCTCATCTTCCCCCATCTTATCGCTTCGACGCCGAGCCACACGCCGGGCCTTCTTGATGGCCGTTGAAGCAAATTCTTCGTTGAAGAAAGACTCGACTGTGATCATTCTTATGTAGCCCGGCCTCAGCCAAAAAGGTTTCTCAGCGGTCTTCAGATTCCCGCGGATGTTCGGATGTACAATTTCGAGTGACTTCGTCCCAATACTCGGGTTGTTCATTGCATTTGCAATCAAGCTCTTTCCCCAAGCCTTTCGCAGGACCAGATACTGACGAGCTTGCTTCGTACCCAGCAGCTCCTCGGTTTTCACCTCGCTTGGGTCCCTTTTCCACAAAACGACCTCGACAAGTAAAAGTCCGAACCCCAACACTTTGGAACTATTGACGTCCAATTAAAGCTTGGAAAATTGTTTGTCACGACTCACACCCTCTAAGGATTCACTCGCTTCCTTTCTTTGAGGAAGAACTCTCATGGTGCAGTTTATCAACGCTCTTGTGAAGATAATGCACATGAATTTCCCTGCGAAGATGTTCTCCATAGGCCTAAAGAGGTCGTTTAAAGAGGCCTTCTCGGCTGCTTTTCCTGTCTTCGGCAGGGCGGAATTCAGAAGAACAATGTTGACGGCGTCTTGGCAGCGTGATAACGTCCGCTCTAAGGTTGAGACACGAGAAGATATAGCCTTTATTGCACCCAGAATTTCCGTTTTTTCAATGGCGAGCTGCTTCTCCAAACGAGCATGCAGTTCCTGCATTACTCGAAGTACTCCGTGATAAGAGTCTTCCCCAAGTGCTCGAGTCAAATGGGGGCCCCGGGGCTGACTCGGCAAGGAACCTGCCATTCACTCACGACGCGTGGGAACGACGACGTCTTCCACATCTTGAGTTTCGGCGACCCCGTCCATCTCTGCTGCACTAGCCTCGACGTACTCCTCTGGCTCGCGTCCATGGAGCTCGAGCAACTGACGGTTCGCCCGTTTGCGTTCTGTGTGTTCATCTTCCTCGTCTTGATCTCCATCCCCGAACAAAAGGGAAAAGTCTTCACCCGGAGACGAACCGATGCCGCGCTTGCGCTTGCCCGCACGCGGAGGTACTGCATCAGACGGACCACTTCCCTGACTTCGAACGGGAAGCGAGCACGTGTGAGATGGCGGACTGCCTTGGGGTGTCCTGACTGTATTGCTTGAAACCCGCCGTGATTCCTGCCCAGCCGCTGCGGGAGTAGCTTCGGCCGCAACACGAGGAGATGACCGGCGTTCCGCGGGGACCTGAGCCCCAGGCGCTTGGCTGTTAGACTTCCGAGATGTCAGAGGTCCCTTCTGCTGAGACAAGCGGCCTCGCTGATTGCCTGAAGCAGCGGGTTTCATGGCTGCAGAACGCGAATGAGCACGCCCTGCCTTCTTCCCAGACCTTTTTCGCTGGGTCATTGAGCCTCAGTAGGAACACAGGATGCGCAAAGTCGGGAAGCAAAGGAAAAATGATGGCGAGAGCACTCAATCAGTTGAGAAAACGTGAAAAGGTCGAAGCACGCCTCTGGTACTAGCGCAGGTTAGGCATGAGCTTATTCTGGTACGAGCACGTGAAGGTTAAAGACATCACGGACAAGCGCTGGTTTAGTAAGCAGCAGAATAGCACATCACTTTGCTACATCGACGTATCAAAAAAACATTTCCGTTACAACTATGGTACTCCAGCAAAAATTCTGGTCCAGTCACTGGCCGGAAACAGAAACGCCCCTCATCCCCGTACTGAATGGGAACGGCCAAAAAAGCTGGCAAAATATGGCTGCCCGCGAACCAATGACCCACGGGCCACCGTTCATTGCTGGCAAAAATCCAGCATTTTTTGCCCCCAAAAATAGCAACACCATTGCTTTTATTAAATTTATCATAAATCTGACCTTCCTGTAGGGATCCTTATTTGTCACTCGCGCGGTGCCTTCCGTCGATGATGGGCACCCCGCCAGCTGATCGCCGGGGCCGACGTGACTTCCCTCGGCGGTCTTATTTTCCGGGGAGCTTGGTCGGCCAGCTCCCCCTCTCCTGGCTTGCACGTCCAAGTCGGTGAGATGCAGCGCGTGTGCGATCTCCGCCCCGACTCAGCGCTCGGGCGTCAGGATCGCCAGCGGATTGCGCTTCGCGTAACCGACGACGGTGCGCTTCGGGAGCCGCCTCGCTTGGCGCGAAAAATTCGCCACGATCACTTCGAAGGTCTGGTTCGGTAAGACCTCGGCTACCGTTCGTGAGCCTCACTCCGTGTCGACGTTGGAGTGACGGCTTGGGTTCCAAGAAAACGAGGCCGCTCCCCGCGGTAGTGACGCGTATCCGTGCTTGCGACATCGCGGGGATCGTGACCCATCGGGCGACACGGATCGGCTGTGGGGCTTCTTCGCGTACGTCGGCCCGACTTGACTGGCGACCGTGGCGCCGGGTTGGGGGAGACGGCTCCCCCTTCCCATCGACAATGGCCACGGAGCCACCTTGTCGGAGCTCGAGCCTCTGCGCATCGATGTCGATACTTCGAACGTGCGCATCGATAAACGCCGTGCCCAGGAGGACGAGCACCGCCAGCTGGTCGGCGACCAAGAACAGAATGCGGAACGTTATGTTCCGCAGTCGGACGGCCAGCTGCACGACCGCAGTCAGCTTGAGCAGGTTACTGTTCGCGCCTGCCAACCGTGGCAGGCGTGCGTCGCGTACGACGTAGCCCGTCCAATCGGGAGGAAGGTCGGCCTTCCTCACCAAGTTATACCGCGAGCAGGTATCGACTGCAATGTTATGAGGCTTGAACGCGTTCCCCTCGGTTGCAATCGAGCCGAGGACGTTGTATATCTTCGATGTCATCAAGCAGATGACACCGTCGACTACCTTCGGTGACGACGGCTCGGCCAGGTCGTTCCGCTTGGGCCGCCGGCGTCGGTTCCGGCTTCTCTTCCGTGGTCGTCTGCCTCGGTCGCGGGGCGTCCGTCGGTCGGTGACGTCCTCGCGACAAGTCGCGTCCGTACGCGACTTGATTTCTTCTGGCGGGCCCGGACACACGTGGGTCGGGCCGCCTGCGCGTTCCATGCGCTCCTTATTTGGCATGTGGCTCACGGTGGCCACGGTGCCCTCTTCCTCTAGGCGTGCCGGGCTCTCGGTGGCCTCGGCGCCTTTGTGCTCCTGCACCTGACTTACGGAAGTCTCGGTGCGCTCGTGCGGAGTCGAGGGGAATATTATGGGCAAACATTCCCCTCCTCCGCCGGGGTTGAATCGTAACGGGTCTAGGTTGGTGTGACAAGACGGCTCACGCGACCGCGCGAACGTAACCGTCTTTACGGGGTTTTCGAACTACCCGAGCCGTCGGAGCTACCCGCCCTGCTATCGTTAGCTAGCGCGTCAACGGGTCCCTGGCCGTGGTGGTGCGCGTCGTTCCTCCACTTTGGTTGGGCATCCTCTACGAAGTAATTGGTTGCTTCGCCACCTTGAATTGCAACGTCCGCCCGTTGCAATATTTGAGGGGCGGCGAGAACCGGTCCTCCTCCGCCTCCTTCCGTGGGCTGGGGGTTCGGATCCCCAACCCAATCTTGGAGGTACATGATGGCGTTCTGTACCCCTTGGGGCAACTGGGTACGGCCCCGGTCGCCTCTTCCATCTCGACGGGGATACTGCGTATCCATCCGACGAGGGTCACGCCGATCCCTTTGATCGGTTCCCGGGTGTCGATAACCGCCTTTGCGAGGGGCGAAACGGACGCCCCCACCCGATTGGTTCGGGTCCCCTCGCCGCGGGCCTCGGTCTTCCCGCGTAGACTGCTGGATGAGATTGCGCATCCCGGGGCGCGTCTCCATCTGATAGCGGTAGTTCCTGTACGCCGTGAACTGACGTTGTTCAGGCGACAGGAACGGGCACGCGTACATGGCGTGGCCATACGTCCGGCACAGCCAACAAACGTATGCGCTGCCATCGTTCGACGCGAACGTCGCCGCGTGACGTGCCTCTTCGTCGGTGAGTCGAGGCACGTAAGGCGGCACGCGATCCCCTTCTCGACGGGAGATATCCAGCTCTGCCATGTTGTGGTTCGGACCACCCGTGGCTTCTGGCGTTCGCGCGAACGCAGTCGCGTAGCTTCCGGTCGATCCCGTGGAAGCTGTCATTGGAGGTCGGCCTCCTGCGCGGTCGAAGCCTTGCGTAATGAGGACAGGGTCGGCCTGCCACTCATCTTCTCCAATGTGGAGGGCGGTCGCCGGCGAACTTGTTCCGTGCGACCTCGGAGTTTGGACTCCCTTCGCTGCCGGCTTCGGATCCGGCAGCGGCAATCCGCGGCGGGCGCGGTAGGTTGTTCCCTCAGCCGTTGCGATACGGCGAATCGTTGAGAGTTCGGTCTTCTGTTGTCCGGGCAACCTTTGCATCGTCTCTGCCACTGCGGCCCGGGTCGCAGTGGACAACCCGCGCACGAAGTAGTGCGCGAGGGCTTGTTCTGAGAACACGGCCGTGCATCGGAACGCGGCGGATTCCAGCCGGTCCGCGAACGTGTTCTCGGTTTCGTGAGGAAGCTGTCGCGCCGACGCGACAGCATCAAACGCTTCCCCTAAGACGTCGTCGGTTAGGTAGCGTTTGATAAATTGGTTGACGAGACCAGGCCAGCTCGTATCGTCGTGGAGCTGGCCGGCGCGAAGGCCGCGCATGGTGTAACTCGTATACAACCGCTCTGCGTCTCGGTCGAGGAAGTGAGCGAAGACACGGACTGCCACACCTTCGGTCAGGTGCTGGGCATTGAAGGTTATCCGGATATCCTTCAGGAACGGGAGCAACTGAATCGCATCAGTATCGTCGAAGCTCTTCATCGTGGGGCGGAGCCCACGGCAGCGTTGGACGTACTTGGCGATCCGTCCCGCGTCACCCGAGGTAACGAGCCTCGAGGTGTTGTCCAACCGATACATCCGGTAGTTCGCGACGGCGCTGAACTCCTGTATCATGGTGTGGACGGGCTCGACACCGGGTTCGGCGGGACCCAACGTTCCGAACGGAGTGACGGGCAACGTTCGGACGTCGACGGGGCCGGGATGCGCGGTAAGATCCGCTGGCTGGTAGCCGCCCCAGCGAGGATCGAAGGGGAGAATCGGTTCCCCTGATCCGCAGGCGACTCTTCCACGGCCCTGGTCGAGTTCGGTCGGTCCCCGTCGTGACTGCCGCATGCTTCCGGGGACATGCGGCAGGGCTTGAGTCTCGGACGCGAAGTTCGCGTCCGCCGTCGTCTTGATGTCCTCCACCCTCCGGCTGGTGACGGCACCAGCCGGGGGCCACTCTTGCGATCCGGACGCGCCCGGAGGAACAGTGGCACCGGGCCCACTCGAGGGGGCTCCGGGCGGCCTCTCGGCCGAGGTCTGTTCCATCTCACGGGCACGGCGCCGCGTTGAGTTAAGTTCCGCCGCCATGTGCGCGAACGCTCCCATCTGTTCGGCAGATGGGAAGGGTTGCGGGTCACGTCGAACCCCGGAGTTTGTACTCGCGGGTCGACCCGCAACCTCTACGGCGGGGGAATCAATGCGCGCGTCCTCCACTAGCCCCACACGGGCGTGTAGCTGGTCGACGAGTGCGCGCAGGTTCTCCAAGGACTGAGTTACGCGCTCGAACCTTCCATCGCGGAGGGAGCGCAACTCTTCCATACAGCGGGCGTAGACGCTGTCGGAGACGTCGATACGGAGAGATTTCCGGACATCCTCGATGTACTCGGCGATGCGATCGTACATCGCGCAAGCGCGTTCTTCGGATAGCTCGGGCAACGGTTCGCGGTCCCGAGTACTTGCGTCGCCGTCGCCCACTTGGACGCGTAGCGCGGCCTCTTGCACATCCGCCGGCTCGGATCGGATATCCGATCCCAGCCGGCGACATCGAGGTCGGGTACTCG
>NW_005178810.1:564524-665128 GCF_000350225.1 Chondrus crispus
GCGGAGGGGGTGTTCCCGATGTTCGGCGGAAGACCCCGGATCGGCGTACCGAGGGTCTTGAACCAACCAACGCCACCGGAAGCGGGCCGGTAGCGGGTGGTAGAGCGTGGTCGGCGGGGACGCGCGCGTAGGCGAGCGGATCGACGCCTCGACGCCCCGGAGCAGTACCGGTTGACGATCCAGTACTGACGGGCGGAGGCGGATCGCAGCTCGCCGCGGTGTCGCGCGCGTCCACTACCCGATCGGTGGTCACTACTGGTGAAACGGCGGTGTGAGTAGAGTAAGCTGGGTGGTCGACCGTCGGTGGAGGGTTGCCTGTCCTGGTCCCCTCCCCCGGCGTTCGCTCCCTATATTTATTGTACAAGTTAATTAGCCGTCTACAGTACAGTACGGACCGTACTGTAGTCGGCTTACTGTAGACAGTGCGGGCCGGCCCGCACTGTAACGCTGTCAGCCGTCGGGGCTGACAGCACACGTGTGCTACACGTGGGGTACACGTGTGGGTGCTCGCGCGCTGTAAGTTCCGCGCGCGCACGCTGTAAGGTCCGTACCTTACACCGTTAGATCTAATTCTAAATTTAATATGTAGTACAGTAGTCGGCGGTTATGCTACATGAGTGACAAGTCCGTGCTTGTCCTCCTCCACCGCCGCCGGTCCGTTCCATATTTAATATACAAAATAATCTATAACACTACAGTACCGAAATACTGTAGTGAACTACTGTAGCACAGATCGGACCGTACTGTAATCTTGTCAGCCATCGAGGCTGACAGTACACGTGTTTGCGCGCGCTTCCGTCCCGTGCGGTACACGTGTACATGTGTACCCGGGGAGTACACGTGGCCACGCGCGGTTGTACTGTAGAGCGTCGGGCTCTACAGTATTGGATCCCGTTATCGATCTAATCTAACTAAAAAGCCCCAGGGTGGGTTATACTACAGGGTCCTGGAAACATAGTCCTCGAATCTCTTCATCTATCCGAGAAAAAGAATCGTCGTCATTCATGCTTTCTCGTTCGCATGATAGTCAAATCCGAGCTCAGTTCGTCATTTATTCTTAAAACATCGCGGTTTAAAATATTTTCCAATGACCATCAGCTCTATTTTTCTGTCCCGTCTGCATTGCAGCATGGCATAAATATGATGCATTCTTTTGCCGTTTCGCGACCTGTCGGCATTTCAAGCGCAATTGTCCTGTCCGGTGCCAAGCGATAAAAAAGTCAACACTAGTCACAGTGTGACTAGTGTTAACTTTTTTATCGCGTATGATCCCACAGGTATCTTCAACTGACAGTTGAAGATATCTGTGGGATCATACGCAGTTATTGCTTCCCTGATTTTTGGCATTGCTACATTCATTGCCTCAATTTTCACGTCTATAGCCTCACCATGTGACCTGAGAACAGGCAGACCCCAACGACGTTTGAAATTATCCAATCAGCCCTCCGAAAACAATAATTTGGTCCGGTTCCCAATATCAAGTTGTTCATTGTGTGTTATAACCCCCCCTGGGGAATTAATTTGGATTAGATTTAGGATCAGATTAGCTATAGCTACATGTAGTCTACTGTACACTATGAAGACACAGATGTCCGTGCCCCGCCAAATCGCGCACGCTTGTCCCACGTGTACGGCGCGTACACGTGGTCTCCCTCGCCTAACGGACGGACCTCCTAGGTGGCCACGTGTCACCCATACCCAAGGTTGGGGCCAGTAGGGCCCTACCTGATCTCATCGGGGCTACCCCCGTCATATCCTAATCATGACCATAATTTGGCCTTCGCCATTAGGGCGACGGGGATTATATAATCCACCCGGCACTCAAAGTAAAGAAGCACGAAGCCCCGGGTCTTTTACCCTGGTTTCTGGATTCTAGGGAGAAGCTTCGCCACGGTACTGGTCCGTACACACCGACGGAGCTATCTACCCTCCTAGAATCCCAACTACCTTCCCCCGCGCGTTGCCACCCCTCCGCGCGAAACCCTTAGCGCCGCTCTGCGTCCCTACGACGCCTACGTTAGTTACTGTGCTGTCCGCTCTCTTGGTCCCACTTTTCCCTTTAATTCTCTTTTCTATCGCTGACTACAACTACGCGCACGCTGCGCACGGTGCCGGTCATCATCGGGTGGTGTCCTGAATCCCTTACGGGTTCGAACCCGCGTCTCTCTGCTTACGGTCGCGCCACACGTGGCCGTAGTGCACGACACTACAGTGCTACAACGCGCGTCCGCGTGTAACCCACGTGTAGGGGGCCCTGCACACACGTGTATGACACGTGTGCTGTCAGCCCCGTCGGCAGACACTGTTACAGCGCTGCACGACCGCGCCGGCTACAGTAGTAGGATACACTACAGTAGCTCGGTACTGTACACCCAGTTATTGTAATTACTGTCACGTAAAAATTAGTGTCAGAACTCTTATACTGTCACACTGACTAACTTGTGTGGCTGGAAAATGATATTTGATGGAATAAATAGTATCACAGCGTTGCAAGACGTCATTAACATATAGATTAAGTTGTAGAAACTCTGCCGGCGGTCGATACAAACCAATTTCGCTCCTTTACAACCTACCTTGTGCTCATTATCACAAATGTCTCTTTCGGTATCTCCGATCCTCGCCGCTTTTGAGCGCAGCCAAGCGCAGCCCAGCGCAGAGACAACGCCAGTCCCTGCTTTCTTCTGCACCAGACAACTACCAACCCCCTCGTAATACTGCCGCCCATCTACCCCGATTCCAGCGCATAACGGGCGCGTCGAGCGTCTCAGACGAACTCAAAACGTGCTAACAATAGACCAGCGAGCCCGGCCTGTTCGTTGGATGGTAGAAACAGCAAATCATGAAGGAGAAAGTCGTATCCCTAGCAAAGCAGTGGCACATTTTCGTGCATTGTTTTGCGGTGATGGGAACGCCAACATCGCGAAAGCATCACAACTGTGGAAAAGTAGACATGACTATCTCCAGATTATGGACTGCAGGGGTAGATCCACACTTCGAGGAACTTATTCTACAATAACTCGAAGAACTGCTGATGGTCGAACGCGTGTTAACCTTATGGCATGAAAAGGACAGGGTAGAAAAGGGGCCAAACGAGTGAACGTTTTACATCACTGGTGTGAAGAATTTGATCGGTTTCGTAAGCTCGGGGTTAAATTCAATTATAACAATCTGCATTCATTGGGTCGTTCTTGTTGGAGAACAGTTCCTATGAAGACTAGCATGAAATGCCCCCATTCATGAAGTGGCAGGCCAATGACTTCTTTTCTTACCTCACGAATTACACAATCGTTTGCAGATCGCTTTGAAATCGTCAGCAGAGCACATAGTGGCGAGCTCAAAGTAAGTCCTTCCCAGCTTGCGATCTTACGAAAACAGGTGACCTTTCACTTGGGCCTGCTTTCAAGAGGATTTCAAAATGGAGTTTTGAAGGAGGATGATATGGGAAACGCCGATGAAACTCTTTTTGTCGTTGATTATGGGAATGGTCGGACACCCGGATTTCCTGGTGATCAAGAAGTGAAGTATGCTGACGCCGTTCTTGGGGGTGTTAGAATGAAAATAGTGGTCCGCATAAGTGGGGGAAGAGACGAACGGATTGAACTACCGTTCATGGTGTTCAAAAATGATAAGCGTTCCTATCCTATTCGTGGGTTACGGGACGACATTCCTGGCGTTTCGTATAGTTCAGTACCAAAGGGTTCGATGGATACGACTGTGATGCCACAGTGGCTCTAAGAACGAAATGTGATTCGTCCATTACCTAATGGAAGGAAGGGCATTCTTTATGTGACAATTGTTCCGGTCATAATGAGACGCCTGAGGTGTCATCAGCTTTAGAGCGTATTAACACGGAGCTAAGGTACTTCGAGCCAAACCTAACTGACTATATTCAACCGTATGACTCTTTTCTACTTCAGAAGGTAAAAAGTGAGTGGTCAACGCGCTGGGAAAAATATATAGATGAAGGGAGCATGGAGGATAAATGGACTAAAACATCAGGGCAGATCCCCAATCCTAAGAAGTCGTTCTTTTTAGATCTGGCAGTTAAATCTGTGAATGATGTGAACAGGCAGAGGGATGCTGACGGTGTATCGTATGCTCATAAAGCTATGAACCTGACTGGGATGGCGTTGAACGTTAATAAACATTGGGAGGAACGCCGGTTGCTATCGAAACTGCAGCAGATTTTTCAAACATTTCGTGTACATTTCGATGAAACTCCAGGGGAAAGTGATTGATCTGTTACAGATTGCATTTTAAACAATTCTACAATGATATTACTTTCGTGCACTTCATTAGAGTCACTCATACTATTTCATGTAACGTAGAATTTAGTATCATACATCATTTAGCATCACCAATTCTATTTCCCGTGAATCAAAGAATGTGACGGGGACTGAATTACTGTTCGTGACACTAAATATAATAACTGGGTGTAGTATAGTATGATAACTCAACCTTGTATATTAAATACTAGAAGGGGTCGACGGCGGAGGGCACGAAGGGAGCTTGGTCACGACCATCCACCGTCGACCTAACGTCCCGCTTATTTCTAACTAACGCGACCCCGCAGCGCGCGTGTTAGAGAGGAACCGAACGGGTCTGGACGCGCCGACACGCGAGCGAGCCGGGATCCTCCTCCGCCCGTCAGCTTGGGTATGTCACCCAGCGCTGCTCCGGGGCGTCGAGTCGTCGATCTGCTCGTGCGTGCTCGCGTCCTACCCCGACCTGCTCTACCACACCGCTACCGGGCCCGGTTCCGTGAGCAAAGCGGTGTCTCCGTCTTCTCGTCGATCGGGAGTCTCCGCAAGGACTGTGCGTACACCCTCCTTCGTTGGGGGTGTTTATGCTACATATTGGCCAACGTTTTCCACTTGATCGCCATTTTGGAATAAAGTCTCTGTTGATGTTTTTTGATGCATGCTGGATACAAACCCACTCAAAAAGGGCCTACTCAACGCCATGATTTTTCCTTTCTGGTCTCTGACGTTTGGGCATGCAGCAAGGCTCACCGATTTCAGTTGCTTCAGAACTGTGTAACTGAACCGTTGAACAGTTGATGGCAAGGTTTTGAGCATTTTTACTGTTCAACGGTTCACTCCCGGACTTTTCTGACGGTTTATTCCTCGCAGAGCAGGCAAAATTTATGTAAGAAGCCATTAAACCGGCTGCATTAGTTGCAAATGGAACAAAGTGGATTTTTGATAAAGTTTGGCTTCCCCCAATTTGGAGGACAGGTTCCAAAAAGAGGTGGTTACAAATACTGGCTATAACAAGTGAGGGAATACTGCAGTAAGATGCTCGATACGGCGGATGGGCGGCCAGCCTGTGTAAAAGTGGCCACCTGGGCGCCCACGTGTAGTAGGTGGCACCAGCGAGTACGAGTGTACATGCGGTGTGTGACCGGTCGGTAGGTTAGTACGGTAGTTCCATTTTAGATACCGTAAGCTACAGTAAGGTGGATACAGTACTTACAGCTGATGTAGTCCGTCCGGAGTCACCGCCCCGCTTGTGGTTATAAGATAGGGAGGCTCCGGCCTGGAGATAAACTGGGGGAGGCACGCCTCCCCTTATTTCCTACCCGCCACCCTTGGACCGTACTGATAGTATGCTACCGAGGCTTCTAGCCCGCCACCGGAAATACTGACTTACACTCCAATATAGCTGCGCGTCTCCAGTGCGGTGTACCTACCTTGTCCTGTGCTGCCTTTTCGTTTGGATTATTCCACCTGACTCTCCGGCGTAGTGGTCCCCGAGGTGTAGTGCAATAACGCTGCTATGGAAGGTGATATTTTAGATTCAGAAAGGGAGCTCCGAATAATCTGTAGAGATGCGCCTCTGCTTGTTTCCTTGTTTTGTTTGTTTTGGGTTGTGTTGGGCCCTCGACCTCGGCCACCGCCTATCAGGCACATTGCACTCCAGAAGTGGTCTCCCGCCCGAGAATCTGGAAACTGAAATTTAGAAACGTAAGTCTAGGTAATTATTCGAAGGGTCGCTTTCTTTGAAAACGGGCCACGGCTTCTCGCCTATCGAGGGATGTTGGTCCCGCAGTAAGAAAAATAGGATCGGTGCCGGTTTTGTAAATCCCGCCAGAACTGTGAACCCGAAGCCAAGACAACCCAGCTCGCAATTCAGGAGAAGAAGAGTCCCGGTCGGGTACAAAAATCGAAAAACGACATTGATGAAAAGCTACAAAAATTGAGCGAGGAGCTTCTTCAGGAGACGCAGAAGAAGCCATAGGACGGTCAAATCAGCCTATCTCAGGCAATAAAATATCTGCGCAAATATTTTGGTCCGGGCCAGCAAAAAATGTGTCATAAATGTGGCAACGCTTGCTGCTTTCATGTCGCGATTTCGTACTTTTTTACCAATAACGCTATTGGCTGAAAAGCAGCATAGTTATGGCACAACGACTCTACCCGGCCCGTGGCGGTAGATGACTGGCTGGCGGTGCACATGGGTAGGTCTCGCAGGGCAACATTTGTTACATTGAGCTAATGATGAGACGGTGAGCATCGCTGCATCCGCGCAGTACCGACGACCATGATTTGGTACTCCAGAGCATTGAAAATATGTCTCCATTTGCAGCTTCATTGCAGCACTAGACGTTATGCCCCGACCTCCTCTCAGTCAATGAAATGTTAGTCTAGTGCCTTTCTGGCAAACTGATGTCACCCGCCGGTCCGGAAACAGTCCCATCCCGAAGGATGGAACTGTTGGCGGTTCCAGCGGCGGTCATACCACGTTTATTTGTGGCAACCGAAGACTGTTGTTACGGTTACATGCAATACATCTACCCCGTCCAATTCCCGAAATACCGCGGCAGTGTTTCACCGCGCTTCTGTTCAATACAATAATAAACGCCAAGAAACATACCAGGGAGAGGGTAGTTACGGTCAAAGTACGCCATGATAGTGGATTAGAATGCTGAGAGACCGAGCAGGGTGTACTGATGGCTTACCTCCTCCTGAGTTAGACCACGGGGGGTTGACCTGCAGTGAGACAAGGAACGCCGTGAGGCTTGGTCAGAACAGTCCTTCGACATTTTCAATGTGTTTGAGAATGTGCGAACTAACGTTTACGCTTTCTACGTAATCGCGAAACGGTATTGCCTAGAGATACATCCGTAGGATCGGACTAGTCGTCGCATCCGAAAGCGCCCACTTACCGAACGTTTACAGCGCACTCTTGTCTCTGCATGAGATTTCAACCGAGCACACAACTCTCAGAAAGGAAACTGTCAGAAAAGAGGATGCGTGGTAGGTCAAGACTGTGGCAGAAGTGGCATCACTTACTGTGGATGAGATTTCAACAGAACACGCAACTCGCAGAAAGGAAAGTGTCTGAAAAAGGATGCGTTGTGGGCCAGGACTGCGGCAGAGAGGCGTGCAGAGAGTTGGATCTGGTCCTGGAACTATATACGCAGTACTCAGAAAAGGCGGTAGTTTCATATATCAAACTACCGCCTCTTCTGAGTTCTAGCTTGGCATCTGAGTGAAATTCAGTTACACTTTCATGTGCACGTGTCAATAGCAGAATATTGGTTCAGGTATCTCAATTTGAAATTACCGAATTCGGTATGGCATCATGCCATATCTGTCAATTAGGGACAGTCATCCATTAAGCTTTTTGCGCGCGGTATCACATCAAAATGTGAGTGGGAGCATCTCATTCTTACCGTGTCTATTCATTGAAGTAAAATTTAATAATAACGGCAGAACCGTATGCATCGCCAAATATGACAAAAGGAGTTTTCCCGGCTCTAGAGAAGCTTGCTGATGTCTTGTTACTGTCGAGGTTCATGCCAAACTTCACTGCAGACCCACTTTCAGTGCAGTGCAATAAGGGGCTCTACATGGAGGTGAACGGAAAGGAATTTTATAAGGCATGAAAAACAGTCCGGGATGGGGGACACACATGTGAATAATTGCACAGTTTTAATTTTTAATTAGTTTATTTTATTTAGTCAATTAGTTACCATTAATTTGGCTAACATTAGATTAGATCTAGGATCTAGCGCCGCGAGCTACTGTAATGGCTCCGGCGGGCGATATATACCTTAGCCCACTGACCACCAAGTCAGTAAAGGTAACCCGAGTTGCCAGAGTCCGATATCGCCTTGGTCGAAGTCCGTCTTTTACACGACATTCCCTTCTACTACAGATTACTTTATCGTTTGCGATCGGGGGTTCCCTTTTTTCCTTTATTTCCCTATACTTTTCTATCTCTAATTGTACCTATTTCCCTTATCTTGAGTTGGTACCATCGGTATTGGTTGCGACCGAACCGGTGTAGGTGTCCTGGCCATCGGCCGACACGTTGACGTGGCGCTGCTACTGTGACCTATTTCCAACGGATACCGTTGCAACGACGTCTCCCTCGAAGGGCTTTACGTGTGTACAAGTCAGTGTTGGTGCCATCGGCCTCGGTTGCGACCGAACCGGTGAAGGTGTTTCGAGCCATGGGGCAGCACAGTAGTGTAGTGCTGCTACTTTCGTTACATCCCGTCGGGCTGCGTTGCGACGCCCCCGTCGAAGGCCTTGTCGCGTTACAATGTGTCGAAGACGCTCAACGAACTTTGGCCTTACAACCTAGTCGAACCGGGGTACCCTATGTACACGCCCCTCCCCACATTCGTGGAGCAATGCTCTTCGCAAGTCTCTACCACATCGATCCCGGGCCGGGCTGTTTCTCTGTGCCCCCCATCAGGGATCTGAGCTACTACAAATCGCAAGATCGTTTAAACGGAGAAGGGAGAGTCGGACGCTCCGTAGCGCTGCGCCATCGCAGTTGTTGCTTTTGTTTTTTTGTTGTTTTTGCTGTTGTTAGACCATTGGTCTTCGGTCTCTGCCTGACCAGGCGTATTGCACTACATTCAGTTGAAAACCTGGTCGAAACAGTCGCAGATGGGGCGCCAAAGCAAAAGTCGTTGGGTTCTTAAGAAACGCGGACCTTATGCAAAGCGTTCCGAAGATGTTGCATCACAAGGGCCCATGTCGGCCAGGCACGTAACATCTTCTTCTGAACCTCGGCTTGAAAGATATCCAAAAAGAGCAAGTCCATGTAGGCAATTGTCTACAAAGCCAGGTAAACGTCCAGGGGATGGATTCATGTCACTAGACGGTCAGTCCAAATCCTCTGCGTCCCGTTTGAAAGACGGCTTTTAAGCGACATCCAAGAAAACCATGGCAGCATGCATGACGGCGTGGAGTCACTTCCATTAGGTCCTCACTCCGAACGAAATGACACTCTCCGTTTTGAAGAAAGGGAAGGAGTTTATAGATTAGACATTGTATTGAGCGTTGACCAGGACGTTGCCTACGATTCTGAGCAGTCTGCAGAGCTGATAGACAGCTTGTTCGAAGGCGCTTGTGGTGGGATGCGATTGACCTGGACAAATATTGCATCACTGATAACAGAAACTGGGAGCACACGTCTCAGCGGGGCTGCGTATGAGACGCTGGCTAGCTTTAGGAACGGGAGACCGAATGAAAGGCAGCTCACTCTCGAATTGCGAAGTACATGTACTCTGACGAGACGTGTTCGTCCATTTGTGAAATCCAAGTTCTTCGCTCCTTGTGGTGTAGAAATGTGTACTGTGGATTTCTCCAAGTCTGAGTAGAAGGCTGGCGTTGGAAAGTTCCCTCACAGAACAGCGCCCCGACACTCATTGTAAGACATAGCAACTGGGCGAAACTTGACTTTTCGACAGCGAAATTGCGGGAGATGGTGCAAGGAAGACGGCATGATATGGATCCGTCAAGCGAGATGCAGAGGCTCTAGGATATTGACGACACTCCAAAAAACAAGGATAGGGCCGGGAGTCTATCTGGTCATCGGATTCCAACCGAATATGGTGTGCCGGTGAAACTGCGAAAAGAGCTCCTTCTTAACATCACTTTCGAAGCAATGACGCAGTGAGGGGCAGATTGATGCAAGTCCAGTTTTCAGTAGCGTTCTCAACGAACATGAGCTTTGATGCATTTGTATCCTCCTTCTTTGTTTACGATGAGCTGAACTGGACAAAACGTCAAGAGGAGTCCAATTCAAAATGTAGCAAAGGCATGAAGATGAAGAGACCGGAGCCTCGGGCATTCCTTCTAAGTGACATGGTCTTTGAACTTGAACTCCCAGGGTAGCAAGCCCCCGAAAATGCGGAAGAGCCAACGCAAACACTCTTCCTTGTGTATATGATGTGGAGAAGACGGGACTGTGATGACGACTACGACGCAATCTTGGTTGTATCTTCCGAAAGAAATGTTTCCAATCTCACAGGCACCAAGTTGGTGCCAGTGAGATTCGAAATATGTCAACATCTGGTTGTAAACCCCTCTGTTCAACAGAGGGGTTTACAACCAGATGTTTGACAAAGTCTTAGTGAAACGCGTATCTGCGGATGATACTCCGATGAAAAAGGGTAGTCGCGTCGATGCGGAAAGCATTGGACGTCTGGAACATGGAAGAAAGTACGTTATGTATAGAATGTTTCTGTACTCTGATGGATTTACGTCGTATATTGGAGAGAGAGGAAGGATGGGTGGTGTATACATGCTGCCAGTAGGTATGGTTCCGGAGAACCTCAATGGACCCGGAGCCATCATACCATCGGGCTAACTCCTCCAGGAGTATCTACCAACGAGGTACTGGCGGCAGTTATTGATGATATCATTGAGGGGACAGAAAGAGATTTGAGAAGACTACTGCAGAAGGAGAGAAGGTCGTTCTTTTCCTAGATGTCGTCGGGTACGTTGGAGACTATCCTGCAGTGTCCGACACTTTGGACGTACTAGGGCATTGCTCTAATGTTCCATTTCACTTATACAGCTATGGAAGGTACGAAAAGTCTGTATTTCAACGAAGAAAAGTATTGTTACACAACCCGCATCCAATCCTACCATCCATCTTTCGCGAGAGATGAGAACCAGGCTACTGCATTGAGGAGATCCAAGTCATCCAGGGAAGAGCTAACAGCCATCGGAATGGATGACGCAGATACGTTTGAGACAAGTTTTCAGGTACTTCATCAACTCTCTGCAAAACTGCAACACGTTCGCGCTCGTGTACCTCCTGTACTTGGCAATAGGAACCCGTTTGTTCCTTCTGTTCTCGATTCGTATCGCTCAAACGTTGTGGCTCCAGATCATCTTTTTCTCGGGATTGGTCGCGACATCATGGATCTCTCTATAACATTGCTACCAAAAGATGTACACAGAGATGCCGAAGCGATTGCCAAGGTGGCTTTGAAGGATGGATATCTTATATACCAGGTGAGCCTAATCAACCATGAAAAGCATGTGCTGCATTCAATGACGATATCGTCTATGTACTGCCTGATCTTGGCCGCACCACGGGCAACGAAATGTGCTCGGTACGTGTAAAAAACACTGGGGAGAGAGTAAGCAAAAACTCTGCTACTATCGATGAAGCTCTCGACCTCTTCGACCTGTGTTCCTCTCTCGTGAGCAGGACGCAGTACTTTCCGGAATCAATAATAGATAGTAAGAGGTCACTAGACACACACAATGAAGAAGGAGGAATCAAGGGACTTCTGCAGATTCCGAATATGGCACTTCGTTACCTATCTCGAGTAGGTAAGCTGTGTCACACAAGCGGCTTTGCCTCCACTCATTTGGACAAACCAAACCTTCACAGACTGTTTGAGTTCTTCACACATACATTGCCACTGGTCGGTAGCGTAAGACATGTACAAGAGTTGTTGTTTGAAAGCGCTCATCAGCCAATGAAGAGGGGGTGTCTCAATCCAAAATGAAGAACTGACAACTACAGGCCATGGAACATCGCCTTGCCAACGACTGGAAGACTCGTCTGGAAATTGAAACTGAAGGCATTGGCACCAATGACAGCAGTGAGAACGGATGGAGCTTTGAGTCAGCGAAGTCGGTTTTGAATCTCTTGGGCTACTACACTTCTGGGCTTCATGATGCCGGAAGATTTCTACAAAAGCCTTAGAAATGCTTCCCACCTCCTGTTCTGCAGAACCTTCTATTCCATCGGAAAGGACTCTTATCATCCTCTCTCAGTAGCAAGGACTGGCGCGTAGACAAGACAGGAATTATGAACCTAGGAAACACTGCGGACGGAGGTCAATATTCAGAAATGTTCCAATCAACTGACCTTGCATTTCTGTTGAAAGCAAGGGCGTTTTTAGGGCATTTATTGAAACAGAAGATACGTCTCAGAAGTGGCCGGGCGGACCATGGAAATTCCGTAACTGTGCAGACATATAGAACTGCCAAGTGGTGCAAAGTAACAGACGGTCGAAAGAGAGACCAGACATCCGTTCTGGCGGCTATATCTTATGGGAGCGTGATTCAAGGCCTGTATGCTTGTGTAGTTTCGATCGCGGATCCTGATCTCACATTCAGTCGTCATGAGAACAAAGATTCTGAGCATTATGAAGACAGAAGGTTCTGGATGGTGCTACCCATATTTCAAGTCCAGATTCTGGACGCTCGTGGGAAATCAAGTAAGAAAACAACACGATATTGCGCAGTGAAGGAGTGCGAAGCCGAAGAAGATGGATACCGAGTGTTAATACAACAACGAAACGAAAGACGAGCGCTGCTTGAGCTTGGAAGCTACGTTCGGAAGGCATTAGTTATGCACGGCTGCCAACAGGAGAGCGAAGAAAGTGACGATCATACGTGTCTCATATCGACATCAAACTCAGCAGTACAACACAGGAGTCCCCCCCGGACGGTGGAATGTATCAGGTGTGGGGGCGAAAGGAAGGGTATCCGCCACGTCAGGCATAAGTATATGTGCGGAACAAGAACTCTGGTCTTTATTCAACAGTTTTTAGTACTACCACCCAACTCTGCATACTTCTATGCGCTGACTAGAAGTTCTGCTCCGTCGTCTATATCCGTGGTTGCGACATATAAAACTGCACCATGGCTGCAAACAAAATTCAGGTCAGCTACTTTTGCCGGCTTGTAGCAAAGGGACACGTTTGGTGTCCCCGCGTTTTGAAGTCCGTGTCCCTCCACCTCTCTAGTCCCTGTAGCCAGTCTAATCCTTCTTGCGACGCCAAACTGTGCAGGGACGATGTAAACCTCTTTCATGCCCCGAAAACTCTTGCGCAATTCAATCGCATAAGTACAGTTGCGGAACATTTCAGGTGCACACTCAAGTATGCCGTTCTCACGGTATTGTTTTGTGGACTGATTTTGCTTTGTTAAGTCCCTGTAAATGATTTTTCCATAAACAGGGCATATAAACTCTCCCTCTTAACAGTTGTGGTCGTAAAACGCCAAGAAAGCCATCATTCCAATGCTTTGAAGGAGCCTCAATCAAACCGAGAACCATACACTCACATAAAAGATATCTTCGCAGTGAACTGTTTGAAGGCCTCCGATATGTTCCTTGGCCCACTCTGGTACGGGGTTTCCTTTGCACTCCTGCACCATATTCAGTGCTTGCAACTTGGTGGCGAGGAACTTCAAAGTGTGCTCGGGAACTTGTTGAAAGTAAGGTCATCCTCTCAGAGGCTTCCAATCTGAACCCTTCTCAACGGCCCTTGTAAATGCCGGATTATGAGCCAACAATAGCTCTGCTGCGGATTCTAACTGTGGTATGTTTATGGCGGAAGATGGGTTCAGGACACTCTGCGCAAAGAGCAGCTCCAAGTTTTCTGTCGCAGCAAGCCAGGCAACTGGGTCCCGTTCACACCCCACAAATCTCCGATGCCTTCTGAGCGAAAGACAAGCCACTCCAGTTGAAAAGGTTCCACTGAACATATCAACGACGTAATCGCCCGGTTCAGTCCAGTCAAGCGAGAAATGATTTCTATGAGATGACGTAGAGGTTTCTGTTCCGGTCGCAACGGCACGAACTTGGACTTCGGGGCGTCGGGGTGTTTAAGCCTCTCTCCCTCTTCTAATCTCAGAACGTTGTCGATGACGTTAGCCAAAGCCGGATGGCGAGAAGAGACGATGTTGAAGATATCGTAGCTAACCAGGGCGAAAGCGTCCTTCGAATTGAGACCTTTCTTAGTGACATGTACAGCCATCTCGGAAATTATTCTTAAAGTCGTCGTCTTGATGGCAGCATTCGTGTAATAATGACCCGGCATGCTGTTCATAAGCACTGGCGAGGGATCCACACTGAAAATATGGAGACGATCCGCAGGGAGTTTAACTTCTAGGAGGTCTTCGGTTACTGACCGCCCTTTCTCATTGCCTTGATGAGATTCTTCCTCATCTTGTTCATCTTCATCATCTGAATTGATTACATATGTACACGATGCGAACGCATCATACCAGAGTTTGAACTGCAATGCAGAGCAGAAAACAAACGCATGTCCGCCCTCTCGGAGCATCTGACTGATCTCACGAACACAATCAGTCATGTCACTTTTGCTGAGGTTGTCATGGGTGGAATTCGTAGGATTGTTCTCTCTTCGGTAGTTGTAAGGTGGGTCACCAAGCACCAGCTGTACTCATTCTAATATTTTTTCGGAACATGAGAAGATATCCTCCTGCGATAGCTCTTAGAATGTACAGCTATACGTCCTTGCGTACTTGTTCATTGCGCTGCAGACATGGTCTAAAGAATCTCGACGCTCACAGCCCTCACCTTTACACTCCTGTGTCACTGACCGAGTCCTTGATTGTGCAGGCAACCGTTTTGCGCGGGACTCTGACCTGTCTGGAGCACTACTCCGCGATTCACTTCCCCGCACCGCCTGTACAGAGTCGTTGTTTGAGACGGACTTTGAAGCAGTCCTGCGCCTGGCGACAACTGATAGGCTCCTTCCAAGGGTGTTTGCTTATCGCGCCTGTTCAGTGGATTTCACAGCAGAGACCATCTCTATGTCTTGTTGTGGCATGGAATTCTTCACGTGATTGACCATTTCGTTCCGATAACCATCCATGATGGGAGGGATCGTTTCTTGGGCTTTCTTGAACTTGTCCAAAGCTATCCAATTTGCCATGGAAGGCATTTCGTACAAGTAATCCGATATCACAAGAAAGCGGATATTACTCAGAACAAGTTTTACTGCCTCGCGGAGAGCATTATCCACGACTATAGCAGGGCTAAATGCTTGCTGGGAACATTCCTAGGGGAGATGGAATGCATCGGCGTTGACTGTGATTGTATCCAGTTGTTTTTTGTGAGCGAAGCCTGAACTCACCACAGTAAAGCACAACTCATGGCCGTCACTTGTCAAGGTGATGTAAGGACATATCATTTCTTCGCAGTTCTTGAATCCCATAAATCTTGCCTTGCAATCCCATGCTCGAATAACTTGCAGAACCGCAAAGCCAATACGCTGTGACGTCTCCCTATTGACCTTGTAGTTCTGCAATACCTTCTTTCTCTTTGCACATGGTGATCCTTGTTTCCTGTTGTGACAGTTCATAACCATTCCCACATAGATTAGGAACATCATTTCCTCGAAGGAAGTTGCGGGCGAAGTGAAGAATCGCGACTCCTTCACAGTATTCCTTTTGGAACTCGTGTTGCTAAAAAACGTGCACTGCAGACCCCTAGCATTGAATCTGTCGCCCCTAATGTCGCTTATGATTTTAAAGATTTGCCAGTATCTAATATCATTGGCTCTCCCGCAACCAAGAAGCCCCTGCACGGTTGCGTAGACGTATGCGACTTGACGTTGATTCATTTTTGATTTGCGAACCTCCGCTTCGGATACATTTTCGGCTCCTAAAGATTGTACCTAGTTCTTTGCAGCATCGGTCTCAAGGTTATTCTCAACTCAATCCGCAATGTCTCCAAGTTTCGGTACTATGTTCCCAGTTTCTTCAATTACGGCTGCTCGCACTACCTGCATGGCTTTGAGTAGCTTCCCCAAAGAAGAACATTTCGCTTGAGTAGTCACGTTTATCACGTGTGATACTTCGATGCGGACAGGAATGGATTGCAGCAAGAGAAGCGGAACAAAGGCGCAGGCTTATGTAGAGAACGAATACACGTTGTGCGCGATATTTGATGTGGTTTCTTGAACGGAAGGTACGAGAGAGTGTAATCCAGTAAAGCAACCGCTTATGTCTTCTATGTTTCCACTTGAGGTTTCCACGCAATATTTCCACTTGAAGGGTACTCCAACTCACGGTGACGCCTCCCCTACGCGCGGAGGGGGCCAATTTCAGCACTCTTCCACCACCAAGACCCTTGGGTGATGGTGAAAAGATCCGTTCGGGGTACCCCTGCAGCCAACTATTGTTGACTATCGGCGCAGTCCTCCCCCTATGGGAAACTTTCAATGTCAGGGTTTACGGGCTAAACCCACTGAATAGAGAACGACCTGGCAGAAGTAGTTGTCGGAAGAAGGGAACAGGGGGAGGGCAAAACGCACCGCCGGAAACGATAGACGGTTTTGCAACGCCTTCGCGACGTAGAAGCAAGAGCGACCGTAGTCGCGGTCGGAAAGGGCGAGCAGACGTAGTGAAAGTACTCGGTAGAGGTGCGCGGGTGGGGTGCGAAGGAGAGAGGTGCTAGAGATGGAAAGAGTCGATTGCGGTGAAAGGGGTAGAAGGAGCTTGCAGTAGCACGTTCAGTGACTAGGAGCCCGATTGTACCGTACACAGTAAACTGAAGATAGCGTGAAAATGAGCGAGAGGCCTGGATGCCTAGGGCGGCATATTGCATGCCGACTTGGATATGCCTTTAAATGGCCATGCTGCGAGGTATCGTGCAGGACGATTTTGGGGCAAATATGCGTCTAGACAGGGACGGTTACGCTATGGGGAGACGCTCTACAGGCCCTAAATCTATGGCCCGGGATGCCTCATGACAGATGACATGCTTGTACATCCCCAGTGGAGTGCTGGGGTGGTGGCACCACCCCAGCGCTCCACTGGCGATGTACGCACAGTGTGCGGCCAAAAAAACAATCAACCAAGGTGCCTGCAGGTTTGATCTGGCCATTGTGTCAACTTCTACCTTTCAGACCGCTCGCGCTGCGTTTTGGCCGCGGTGTCACCTTCTACATTTCAGACTGCTCGCGCTGCGTTTTGCGCTCCCCCTGTTCCCTTCTTCCGACAACTACTTCTGCCAGGTCGTTCTCTATTCAGTGGGTTTAGCCCGTAAACCCTGACATTGAAAGTTTCCCATAGGGGGAGGACTGCGCCGATAGTCAACAATAGTTGGCTGCAGGGGTACCCCGAACGGATCTTTTCACCATCACCCAAGGGTCTTGGTGGTGGAAGAGTGCTGAAATTGGCCCCCTCCGCGCGTAGGGGAGGCGTCACCGTGAGTTGGAGTACCCTTCAAGTGGAAATATTGCGTGGAAACCTCAAGTGGAAACATAGAAGACATAAGCGGTTGCTTTACTGGATTACACTCTCTCGTACCTTCCGTTCAAGAAACCACATCAAATATCGCGCACAACGTGTATTCGTTCTCTACATAAGCCTGCGCCTTTGTTCCGCTTCTCTTGCTGCAATCCATTCCTGTCCGCATCGAAGTATCACAAGTGATAAATCAGGGGGTTTGCAATGCGTACAGAAAGACACCTCAAGCGCGGAATAAGAAAGGAACGAAGAGGTCGTGGTCGTGGGCGTGGGCGTGGTTCTGGCGGTGCAGCTGCAAAACAATGGCCGCTCCCTTGAAGAACTTCAGTTCAAGGGACTTGTAGCCGATGCAGAAGTGACCTTCTTTGCCCATGACTTCAATCAAGCCAGTTCAGGCTAAGCCGGAGGGGCATGAAGCGTTCCGTGCTCTATCTCGAGTGCGAACTGCGCACATCACCGTCGGTGCCGAGGGCCAGATGCCGCCCCGAACTTTCGACCTTGCAGACATCGGGGACTGGGAGAAAGGATCTCAATACCTCCTTGTGGTTTATAAATTCCATATGGATGAAAACCGTAAGGACATCCCCTATCCGTACCCGTTCCCGGCCAATGTGGGGTAACACTGTCCCAAGACACTTGTAGGGATTGTCGACATATGGGCGCAATACCCTTGGGACAGTTTCATGATGATTAAGGGGGTTGTGTCGGAACTGGAGGTAACGGTCTCCACTCCCACTGCCAAGAAAACCTCTAATGTTGAAGAGACTGCTCTGACCCGTACGTCCGTTCGAAAAAGATTAAGTATATCCGAAGATGAAGAGCAACAAGCGCACACGGCGAAACACACCGTTTCAGCGGTCGTTTCAGATGCACCCGGACAAATCAGGAAGAAAGCAGATGCACCGGAAGCACCTCGTGTAGATTCTTCTCTACGGGACTCTGACAACAGGAGCTCGTCAATGAACGTCGTGTATGATGATGATGACATCCGCTTTGTGAAGACAACTAAAGCTGCTACACTCGACGACGGCATCGAAATAGATGAGTCTTTTGCCCCAGATATCCCTGAAGTGGATTTGAGCAAGGACAGGCAGCATCACGTCCGGGTTTTAGTCAATAACATCAGAATCATGAAAGAAACTCTTCGGGAGGTTGATCAAAGACACGTTGAATCAATTACGGAGAGCCTTCTCAAAAACGGGCTGCTAAAAGCGGCTGGAGCAATCTCTGTGGCCATGCCAGAAGATATAGTCTTCGACCGCTCTACGATTTTTAGGCAGAGAGACGATGGGTTAGATGAGCCGACGATGGAACCCCTAATTTGCGACGGTCAGCATCGTGTCACCGGCATGAATAAGGCCGAGGTTAGCGACCCGCAAAAGGAAGAGGTGTTGAAATGGATCGATGCTCAGGTGTGGTACTGGAAGGATAGAAAATCCGTTTCAGACCTGGAAAAACTAGGCACTGGTGCTCCCACTCAATGACACCTCGTCGAAGATCCGGTTCTCAAACTTCACAGATTCCGTTCACGCGACTGTAGCGGCTGATCGAATGATGAAGAACCGGTTGGATGGGCAGAATCAGCATACTGGGATGACTGTCGCAGGTGTCACAGGCGCGCTAATGAAGCTTAAAGTACTCGGTCCGCAGGGGGCTAGGCAGTACTCTCGATATGCGCCCTGGGCACTACGGCTTGTGGAGTACGATATCGACTACGACACCATCAAAAGCCTCTGCGATACGACCAGGACTATCGATATCACGCACCTCAGCAACCATCTGCTTCTCACCCTCCATAGGTATGGCATGCTTCTTGGTATTTCATGTGTCGTTGTCTTCTTGGGCGAGATGGACACGGACAAACCGATGAACTTCATGTGTCAGAAGAACTGGAGAAAGAAGCGAAGTGCTTTCACTGAGTACGAGACTAATTTCTTGGATACCTTTGCTGAAATTTATGAGGTGATGTGCGCCATTGCCAAAACGTACGAGAAAGAGTTGAAGAGCGTCTTGGAAATGGATATTGAGGTCGGCAGAAACATCAAGATGCGGACTGATCACTCTGTAGCGGGGCACATGAAGAGTTTCAGGAGTGAAGCGAATGAAGCAGTGCAGCGTTTTGACGAAGAAAAGCGTCTCAATATGCTCCGAAAAAAGCTCGTGTAAGCTCTAGATCCACGCAAGGATCTTTCTAGGCGATCTAAAGCTCGTACCTGTGAAGGTACTTCACGCCAAGTACCTCAAACGACTACGTCCCAGGCTGATACGTCCCAGCTGCGTCGTCACTCGCAAAAGCCCAGGTCCGCCTCACAGGACTCATCTCTGACAGTTCGGAGATCGACTGCCACAAGATTAAGACTAATCCATTGACGATTTCCCTGCAGTTTCATCTGAAGAAAGCAGTAAAGAGAAAGCGAAGCCAGGAAGATGCTATCCAGTCAACTAATAAAATCAGTGCCCTCAGCACTGCGTTTGAAGAGAAGGAAGAGAAATTGAGAATACCGGTGATACAGCCCGCTGTCGAAAGTGATGTGGCAAGGGAAGATGACGTCGGGGAGTTCGATGACATTCTTCCAGGTCTACTCCCGATCGGGCACACGAATCTGTCGTATGGAATGTTTCGAAGAACCCGGGCTAGGTACCTAACAGTTAACGTTAACTACGCCTTACTTCCGTCCAGTCAGTGGCCGACCGGCAATACGATACCGCATCAAACTCCTTGGCTTCATTCTTTGTGCATAACTGTTAGTCACCAAGCGAATTGCCTGGTCCAGAGGCTTGACTTGTTGCGAATTCATCATGTTTTGTATTGTCACGCCGGGGCTATGGGACACAAGGGCTCGGGTCGATGAGGTCCAACGTGCCCATGAAAACGCTGCCGTCCACGGGTCCAAGTCTTAATACGGCCCTGAAGTACAAGGAGGAACAGGCTCTTTGCGCGGCCACGGAAGTAGACAACGTCGCTAATGAATACTTTCTGGCCAAGGCGACTGAGCTGCCGCAGCTCAAGAATGACGAAGCCCTTCTCCGGCAGCGAGAGAAGGGCTTCGTCATTCTTGAAGGTCTCGGAAGTGACAGTGGTGTGCCAACCAACCACTCTATCCAAGCCCCTCTCTATTGAGGGGACATCATCGAAGAGATGATAGAATACTACGAAGAAATCTTCCCTGGCGAAGATGCGATGAAGGATCCTTCATCGATGGAGCAAATCGCAATGTGTGGAGCCCCATCTTCATCATCGATTCCAAGACAGATGGGAAACACCGAATTAAAGGCGTCGGACGCTACATTACCTGGCTAGCAGGTTTTTCGTCCGAAGTCGAACAGAATGCCGATACAGTGTGGGTGGTAAGGAAGCGTGCTATGATGGACGCCCGCTCGGCGCAAATTGCTGCTGCACTTCGACTCGTGGACCCTACAAGGGGTTCTTTGGAGATGGCTGTTCCGAAGTCTGGTGGTCGCTTCTTTTTGACGGGGAAAGGTTGTCCTCGGCAGTCCCTCCACACAGACTTTGCCCTTAGAAAATCTAAGAATGGAAATCTGGACAACGGAAGGAATCTTGGATACTTGTTTATGTGTTCTGGTGAAATTAGATTCCCTCTTTGGGTTTGTCCGTTCTCTCATCACTTCAAAGCGAAGGAATCAATAGCCCAGAGACACATTTCTATAGGTGTGCAGGTGAAAGAGGTCCTCGTTACGCCAAACGCCGTCTTCATTGGAAGAAGTTATCTCTCACACGCTGGTGCTTCGTACGAGGATAGTATATCACCCGGTGCGACGACTCAAATGGGACTTGGCTCTGCAAAGAAGCATGGACACGTGGTTTGCTATCATCTTTATTCGTTCCTAGACGCCAGAAGCCGCTGGATTCAGTTCACAGGAATCCGTCCTTTACCCCTCACTTTCAAAACGGGCTTGGGAGCATGTCTCCGCAGACTGACCGGCACGGAAACGCGGAGTCTCCGGAAGAGAAGTCGGTCTCGAGCTCTTCTTCTGATTTCCGCTCAAGTGATTCTAGTGGCGACAGTGATTCTCAGGTGAAAGGGACTGAGGAGGACGACATCCAAGCATAGGTACTGGGTAATTCATAATTTCAATAGCGAGAACAGTGTCATCATCACTCTGCGGTGACACTTCCATCTTCATTGTACAAGTACATCGTTTTGTATCTTTGATTAATTCACTTCCAATATGATGTGTTGTAGTAGACTACGTTGTACTCTAGCGTACACGTACACATGAGCCTCAACGTAAAGCTTCACTCGAACCGCGAAAGGGATTTCGGCCCTGACATCGCTCCCTTTTTTCAATATCGATATGTGTATGAATCATAAAGCAGCTTCACACTCCTCTTAAATAAGCACTGCTGGCTTCTTTCCCTTCAACGTTTTTCCAGGGGAGATAGAGGAGGTAAAGGAATGAATATCTCCACATCCTCTCAGTCACCGGTCCAAGTGCACCGTTCATGTTGGGGTCTCCGTCCTGGGACCCCTCCGTTTTCTCCTATTTCATCTATGAATGGAGGGAACGTTGGGGGTCTTTGTACCAGGAGACTATTCAGATTACCAATGTGTCAACTATGATTAAAAGCACGATAAGTAAATGACATGTGACTGACTGTCAAAGCATTCTGGACTCTACCAACTATGATTAAAAGACCGATAATTCAATGACACATGAGTGACAGTCAAAGCACTCCGGACTGTGACAACTGTGCTTAATAGAACAGTAATTCAATGACACATGACTGACTGTCAAAGCATTCCGGACTGGACGATGTAGGTAGCTGTGTAGACTCTACCCAACTGTTAACGTTCAAGTCTCAGTCCCATAGTATTTAGAGGCTGCACAGATCCGTGCATCTATAAATATGACCGTTACAAAATGGCGATTTCTCATTAAAGACATATATATCTATATACTGACTACGTTCGAATGGTTACCCTAACTCTTTCCTCTTAGGTATATATTAAATACAGAGCTTTCCCAGCTATCATCATCTAACGGAAATTCACAGAGGAAGATACTATCCACCAGTTGATAATGGTAGAGGATCTTTTCGATGGTCTCCAATTCGGGAGTGATATAGAGGTCTACTATACCTTGGAGAATGAAGAAGAGGGCAAGGCGTGGTTCCCAGCAACAGCCATTAGTCTCAAATACCTTCATGACGATCGTGGAGAGGTTCTCAAAGGGACTATTCAATACAAGGCTGCGTTTGGATTCAGGGCATGTAAAAGCAAGGTTACTTTCAAGAAGGGAAACGAATTTGTACAAGATGGACAAAAGTTTACCTGAAGACTCAAAGATACATCCGTGCAATCGGATAACACTTCAAGCTTCGACGTGGCAAGCGAAAGGATGGATTTAGATGATATCGACTATGCCCGAGTCAGTGCCAAAGTAGAAAATAAAGGAAGCTCAACCATACGACGAATGACTCACTTGACCAGAAGACAATCTAAGATCCACGAGAGCTAAATGCCCTTTCCAGACGCCTTCGGTATCTTGGCGAAGTGGTGAAAGGAGAGCCATCCTCCATTACGACCGAGCTATGGACTCAGAATCCGCTCTTCACTTCTGCTGCAGGCTCCAATATTTCTGTTATGTTTATTTCGTTGCGTCTAGAGCATTGGTTACTCAGGACGCCGACAAGCTCTACACCAAGTGAAATGACTCGGGGGACGAATTGGTGTGCACAAGACTCATTTAAGGCCCTAGCAGACTGCACATTGCTCCAGTTTGATTCCATATCACAAAGAGGGAAAGATCGGCTACGAAAAAAGGTTTCTATTCTTCCGGAAGATTATATGTGCCGGAAAGCAGTTGTGGAGGAGACTAGTATATACTTCAGGAGCTTTCTAGACCTTTCAGAAGCACTCGGACCAGCATCACCGCAAGTTGTCAAAGACCTGATCACCGCAAAAAGGCTGGAAAAAGGTACCGACAACTGTGTATCTGCCAGAGTGATAGGCTGTATGGCCGGTCCCAACACCGAATCTCTTGTCGTTCCGAGCTATATGACAATTGGAGATCCGCTTGCTGTTATCAGGGATGACGAGGACGAACAACGGCACGTTGTATTTCGTCGGGATTGCGCTTGGGATTCCATAGAACAGACCTACTCCCATCCACCGGAAGAAATAAGACTATCAGAGCTCCACTTGCAAGAACACATTTCCAAGGTAATGAGTGCTGAAACGTGGTCAGCGGACCACCCGATCGAAATCTTTCGTTCTACCTGCGATGGAATCTTCAATCCAGTCCTTTTCAATCTATATTCGCTGATGTAAATCGCAGCGACGTACTAGGAGTACTTCAAGTGCACATCCCTTTCATATCTATCAAAGTCATCGCGCATGTGAAGCAATTCATCAATGTTGCCAAAGTTTTGGACCTCTTTAAGTAAACACAATTCATTCATGCTACAGTAATCTCTCCTATTTACTCATTTATCACTTCGATGAACTAAGAAGTTTCACTATCACGTCAAATACGACCCCTTATAAATCGAAGTCATGAAACATGACTACATCGTCATCGTGTTCGCCTTGATCCGCCTAGAACTAATCCTCACCGCCCACCACGCTCATATCATCATTACCCTTGTGGTGTGAACCTGAGCGGACCGGGGGACTGTGTACGGAGTTGTACATATCCACGGACATCACTAGCTTCTCCTTCAAAATACTGGAGAGTTGCTGCGAATGCTCACCCCGCTTTTCTCCCTGTCCTTCGGTCAAAAGTTCTGAATAGAGTGATCTCAGTCGCGACCACCGTGATTCATTATGCTGAACCTTGCTATCCGCTTCATGCAACATCTGCTCGTTTCGAGAAAATGCCCCCCTGGACCCGATCACCTTCATCAGCATAACCTCCCGAAACAGGACAGCAGTCATGTATATCACACGAAAGGATTACTTGCATATTGAATGGAGGTCTTCATCACTGCCACACTTGGTAAAAAGACACCAAGAACTTCAACGCGACGTGCATGGCATTGAATCGGATAACAATTTCTCGAGTGTCCTTCCTTCCATCCTTGTCTTTCGTCTCAACATCATAAGTAGTGATGAATATGAAGGGCTCGCTTTCAGAAAGCAGCTTCTTCCACGCTATCCCATTCATGGGGTTCACCTCAGCGACCGACTTGATAGCACTGACCCGACGGGCTTCTTTTCCAGCCGCCGCGGGAGTAGCTTCGGCCGCAACACGAGGAGATGACCGGCGTTCTGCGGGGACCTGGGCTCCAGGCGCTCTGCTGTTAGACTTTACAGATGAGCGGCCTCGCTGATTCTCTCAAGCAGCGGGTCTGATGGCTACAGAACGTGAATGAGCACGCCCTGCTTTCTTCCCAGACCTTCTTCGCGGGTTCATTGCGCCTCAGTAGGAGCACAAGATGCGCAAAGGGGGGAGAGAATGGAAACGGATGGGGAGAGAGAATTTGATGAATGCGAAATCGTGAAAGGGTCCAAGCACGCGTCTGGTACTAGCGCAGGCAAGCATGTGCGTATCCTGGTACGATCACGTGAAGGTTAAATATATCACGGGCCAGCGCTGGGCTTGTAGGCAGCGAAGTAGCACATCACTATGCCACATCGAGGTATCAAAAAATCATTTCCGTTACAACTGTGGTACTCCAGCAAACATTCTGGTCCAGTCGCTGCCAGGAACCAGACACGCCCCTCATTCCCGTGCCGAATGAGAACGGCTAAAATCTGGCAAATAAATTGCTGCCCGCGAACCAATGAAGCACGGAGCACCGTTCGTTGCTGGCAAAATCAAACAATTTATTGGTCCTAAAAATAGCAACATCATTGCTTTTATTAAATTTATCATAAATAGACCTTCTTGTGATATATGAAGGTGACAAATATTTCCCGCCCCCAAAACTCTCTGTTGAGAATGGCCCACGTACGTCAAAAATGTTGCTCGTGCTGGTCAATGAGGTTTACGGACTCGGGACTTCAGAGGCGCGCGAGTAATCCTGACAAATATCAGTACATTTATTCTTCCTTGTGTCTATTCCAGATACGGTTTCCAAAGTTTCCATCCGCTTTATCCCTTTCTTATCTTGGTGCACAAACCACTGGTGCCATAGAAGTTGAGGATTAATAGTGTTGGTAATAGCCTGAATAGAATTTGCGTAATCTGTGTTGCCACTGTACAGCGGAATCTTGTAGAGACCATTATTCACTTTTATGTTCTGTAGGGTTTTGTGGTCTTTTGCTACGATGCAGTAGCCATTTTTAATGTTGTTGAGTAGACGCCACAACTCAGAACATCACATGAAATTAATGTCGTATCAAGTTGGGGAACATAAAGCACGTTCGTCAAGACAATTACTGTCTTGGGCTCTTTTGAGCCACTGGAGATAATTACTGAGCCGCATGGCATGGAACGTAGTTTTATGCCTTCTCTAATAATCACTGTAATCTTGTAGAGTTGGCAAAGGTAGTCAAGTTGCTCAAAATATTTTTCTTGTGCACCATATGTTGACTTGCACCGGATTCAACAATAGAACTGACTATAAAATTGCCATTGGTTGTACTTGCTGTGGTGAAATTTTCCTCGCTCGGTTCTTCGTACTTGAAGAACTTACGAAGATCTCTAGCGTTGTTGTTTTTTTTAAATTATTTTGGTGCTTACCATTGTTGCTTCAACAGTTACGTTTGATGTGGACTTTCTTTCCGCATCGAAAACAGATTATTTATTTTCTTCTAAACAGCGCCTTGACCACAAACATATTTTTTGATTTTCATCTTTGAAACTCTAACTCATACTCTTGAGGCAATCTACATGTTGTAGAATCCCAGGTCAAATCATTTTCATTCACGGTCCGGAAGGCTGGCATAACAGAACCAAAGAGAGATGTTTCCTTGTTGCCCAAACTTGCCAGCGGAATTGCAACCTCTTAAGACGAGAGTACTTCACTGCCTATACACTCCAATCTTTCGAAAATGCTCTCCATTTCGTCCCAACCTTTGCTTTACATTTCTTCAATGTATTTGGACATTTGTTTTCCAGGATTTCATCTCATGTAACGCAGCTCTGTCCGCAATTGTACTCCTGATGCAGAACTTTTCGTTACATAACAAGCCTTAAGCTTCTTATGCATGGCGTCAGGATCTTCCCTTTCAGATATGAATGTACGTAGAGGTTTATCGCCCAAACTCTGAACGATCAGGCTCCTAGCTCTTGACATTTCCAACTTGTACTGGTCACTGCTCTGAAATCTTGTAAGTTCACTTGGTGTATCTTGTAGCATGACATCCAGAAGACTCCTTGATTCTATCAATGCTTATAGTCCCATGGGCCATAGGTTGTAGTCCTCATCTCGTTTCGCACTGAACTCTACAACCATTTTGACATTCTCATCCATCATACATGTAATAGAAAAAGCTGTGCGGTGCTACCAATTTATGTTAAGAGAGCCGGATGTGCTCCTTTTCTTTTCTGTTTATTGTTGTTACGTTTTGTTTTATACTACTGTGACACGGAAAAAGACGGTGAACCAGTTTCGGGTCGTCTGGAGGAAACGCAATTATCTTCAGATGTCTTCGGGAGAGTACAGACTATTTCAAGACGTTTGAAATACTCTGTAAATTATATGGGACCCCCAATAGTATAAACTCTGATATGAGGACTTCGCATCTTGTACAGTTGTAGTCCGTTCTGATGATAAAGATGAGCAAGATAAGGAAAATCATCTGAAGGCAATGACGAAGTGCGGTCAATTTCAGAAGCGTGAATGAGGTGAAATCGTTCCGGTACAGTTCGTCGTCAAAAGAAAAATCAGACTGGCTACATGGAGCAGAGAGTGGGAGAAGCAGAGACTTCAGAAGACAGGGACATCTGACATTTCCCCTTTCAACAAGCCCACAAAGGTAGCTGACCTGAAATTTGTTTGCGACCATTATGGCATTTTATATGTGGCAAGCAAGTACATACCGGCCGGCTCAGAACTTCTGCTCGGCGCATAGACGGAAGCAAAGTTGTACGATAGCACTACAAACTGCTCAGTGAAGACCTGGGCTGTTTTCCTCATATACGTACGCCAGACGTGGCGGATACCAGTTCTTTCGCCCCGAGACCTGATACATTTCACCGTCTGGGAGACTCCTGTGCTGTAATGCTGAGTCCTTTTTGGATATGAGAGACATGTGATCGTCTCTTTCTTCGCTTTCCTGTTCGCAGAGGTGCATAACTAATGCCTTTCAGACGTGGCTTCCAAGCTCAACCAGTGCTCTTCTTTCGTTTCGTTGTTGCATTAACACTCGGTGTTCATCTTCTTGGGCTTCGCCGCGAAGCTCTCTCGCAGTGAAGGAGTGCCGCACTCCTTCACTGCGAGAGAGCTTCTTGCTTCGTGACATTCTTTCCCACGAGAGTCCCAAATATGGACGACTTGGGATACGGCTAGCACCATCTAGAACCTTCTGTCTTGATCATGACCAGAATATTTGTTCTCATGAAGAGAGAATGTGAGATCAGGATCTGTTGTCTAAACTACATATGAACACAGGGATTAAATCACGCTTCCATAAGATATTGTGGCTAGGAAGGATGTGGGAACCCTCTTTCGCCCGTTTGTTACTTCCGACACTTGGCAGTTCTATATATCTCTACAGTTACGGAATTTTCAGGGTCCGACCGACCAGTACTAAGAGGTACCTTGCGTTTCCATAAATAATATAAAAGCGTCTTTCCTTTCGACAGAAATGTACGGTCTGTAGATTGGAACATTTCTGAATATTGACCTCTGTCCTCAGGGATTCCAAGGTTCAAAGTTACCGACATGCCTACTCGCCAGTCGTTCCAACTCAGAGAATACGATAGGGGTCCTTTCCAATGTAGAAGAAAGTTCTGCAGAACAAGAGTTGAGAAGCAGTCTTGCACGTTTTGAAACATATTGCCGCATTCTGAAGCCCAGAACTGTCGTAGCCCAAGAGACTCAGAACCGACGTTGCTGACCAAAAGCTCCATCCGTTCTTACTGGTGTCAATTCCTTCAGTTTCAATTCCCAGACAGGGTTTCCATTCGTTGGCAACGCCATGTTCCATAGCCTGTAATTGTGCGTTCTTCATATTGGATTGAGCCACCCCCCTTTCATTGCTGATGGGCGCTTTCAATCGACATATCTTGTACATTTCTTACACTACGATGCAGTGGCAATGTATTTATTATGAACTCTAACAGTCTGTGAAGGTTTAGTTGGTCCAAATAAGTGAGGGCAAAGCTGTTTGCGCCACACCGCTTATCGACTCCGGATTGGTAACGAAGTGCCGTATTCCGAATATCCAAAATTTTTTTGGTTCCTCCGTCTTCATTTTGTCTGTCTAATGACCTCTTTCGATCTATTTATGATTCCCGAAGTCCTGCGTTGTGCTCACGAGAGAGTAGAACAGGTCCAAGATGTCGAGTGCTTCACCGCATGTAGGACAGTTGCCGTTCTCTCCCTCGCCGGTGTTTTTGTGCACGTACCAAGAACGCTTCATCGCCTGTGGTGCGTCTAAGAGCAAGTACTACATGGACGACATCGTCATTGAACTTAACGAATGCTTTTCATGGTTGAATGGGCTCTTCTGACAGATAACACAGCCATCCTTCAAAGCGACCTTGGCAGTGGCCCCGCATATCCGCGTACATATTTTAGTAGCAATATTATACAGAGATTCGTGATTTGCTCAATCCCGAGGAAAAGATGCTCGGGAGCAACAACGTATTAGCGCCACGAATCGACGACAAAACGAACAACTGAGTTTCTCTTGACCAGTACACGAGGTAAACGAGCACAAGATTTTCGGAGTTTTGCAGAGAGTTGATGAAGTGCCTGCAAACTTGTCTCAGACGTATCAGCGTCATCCATGCCGAGAGCTGGCAACACTTCCCTACATAGCTTGGATCCTCTCATTGCAATAGCCCGGTTATCACGTCTCGCCAAAGGTGGATGGTCGGAATGGATTTCGCTTGTGTAACAATACTTGCCTACTTGAAATCAAGACTTGATGTACCTTCCATGGCTGCATAAGTGACATGGAACATTGGAGCAGCGCCGTAGTAGTTCTAAGGCGTGGGAAACTGCAGGATATTCTCCGAAGTACTCGAAGACATTGAGAAACAAAACAAACTTCTCTCCATTTGCAGTACTCATCTCAAATCACTTTTCTGTTGCCACAATGATATCATCAATAACCGTCGCCTGTACTTCGTTGGTGGATACTCCCGGATAACTTAGCCCGATGGGCCTGATGGCTCCACATCCATTGCGGGTCTCGGGAGCCATGGTTACCAGCAGCATGTATACAAGACCTGTGATTCCATCCTTTCTCAAGTACGGAGTAAATCTATTACATTACAGAACTATTCTTTACAAAACGTACTTTCTTCCGTATTCCAGACGTCCACTGCTTTTCCCATCGACGTGATAACCCTTATCTATCGATGTACCATCCGAAGATACTCGTTCACTACAATTTTGTCAAAAATCTGGTTTTAGAACCTCTTATTTGTGCCAGTGACATTCGAAACACTTCTTTCAGAAGATGCAACTGAGCTGATGGTGTAGTCGTCATCACAGTCCAGTTTTCTCCAAATCCTATAGGCAAGTGTTGATAGTACTGACAACATCAACTTTCACAATATGGTACCTCATCTCCGTACAACAAGACTAAGAACCGCTTCATCTGGTTGAGTCAAATTGGGTCAATGTGAGTCCCAGGAATTCTTCAACATTGCTCTGCTAAAGTTTTGTATATGGACGGCCCTTCTCTGCCTCAACGAAAAAGACATACTTGTCTTTCTATCTCATTACACCAACATTCGTTAATCTCATAATAGATGATTGTGCCCAGCGCTGATTACCTGTACTAAAGCGTAAAAATCTACAGTGCGATTTTTTCAGAATGGACAGTGCCCTTTCTCCGGCTTCTCTTAAACCGTTGCAATGTCAAGTTCGAGTGAGAACTTCGTCGAGACAAGCTGGCACAAAATTGACAAGCTGAATGCCGAGAACTCTCATATTTAGTGGAGATAAATCAAATTAGTTCTATTCAGTAAGGGTACATGGTCGTTTGTTTCCTGGTGCTACCGCACCTCCAGCGAAAGATGTGCTGGAAAGGACAAAGCATGACCTACTTCGAGCATCGGCACTAGCTGAGTCAGCTAGTAGCAAATCAGATTTGCTCTTGAGCGTCCTATGTGACGGGCTGCAGTGATCTGTAGACCAAAAGCGCCTCTGTATTTGACATGGAGGACCCCAAGGCCGTTCCGGATACTCTATGACCACTGTTCGACACCGTTTACAATGCAGCCATTGACTCTTATATCGAAACGTACCAGACCGTGAAAATGCGAATTAGTGAAGGTGTTATGACATATATAAATCGTCTCACCATAATGGAAAGCAGGCTTCAAGCCTGCTTTCCATTGTGGTGAGACGAATTGCTGTAAGTTACAGCAATTGGGAAGCCACCTTCGAAATACGAGAAGCGCCGGGCTCTCCTGAGGGCTCTGTGGCCTGAAATTGCAAATATTGCTGATCTAATTAGAGAGATGGATAACGATCGCGCTACGGCGGTTCGCATGCTGATTACAAAAGCGGTCAGCTTGCAGCAACGGCACCACACGGATGAGGGCAATTCAGAATCAGCTTTCAATGTGAAATCGTTCCCAAAAAAAAAATTGCGCGCACTGCCGGGGTCTGGGCACATGAAACAAGACTACTTCCGAAACACAGAAGGTACTTAGGACGAACTGTATCTTACCCCTCAAAACAAACACGAAGGATCGAGTCAACCCGAGATGAAAACAACGTGTCAAAAGGTTCCATCAAGGCGCCGCGTGAAGGCGACAACCAGATGGGAAAAGGCTAATGACATTTATTTCAAAGTGTTGGACATCAATCCCTGTCTGTGCAAACGCGACTACTTCGAAGAACCATTGGTACGGTGTTCTTGTGCGACATCTCACATTTCCAACAATCCGAAGCTCTTCATGATAATATTACCACCGGTGGTGAACTGCTGAGTTGGGGGCCCCCAAGCCAGCGCATCGTTTCCATTGGAAACGGGGACACTACACCAATCCCTGGGATTGGCACCATCCGTGCCATGGCTTCGTTTCATGCGAATCGTTTTCCGGTAGAGATGAAAGATACATTGTTCGTACCTCACCTCATGACCAACCTTCTTTCGGTATTCAAATTGCGCCAGACGTGTTTCTGCATACGTTCTGACACTGATAACACAGTGAAAGAATGTTGTATTGTCACTTGTCGAGGAGGTGATGAATTAATTTTCGAGGGTGCAGAATGCCAATATGGACTATATCGCATCAACATTTCTGCACCTATTGAATGTCCCCCAAAGCCCTCCACGCGACATCTAGACTTTCTGATATCGAAAAGCAAAATATTTGGCATATGCCCCTCGAGAATGTTAGCAGTGGTACTATCCAAAAGTCACTACAACTGCTAGATGGGATCGACACCAAGACTTGAAGTAAAATAGACACTTGCCACTCCTGTCTGAGGGGTAAATCTACCCGCGATCTACGAAGAACACTTCATGATCTGACCAATGGTCCTTTAGGTCTGGTCCACACTAATCTTATTGGTCCCCTCCAAGTTGTCTCCCTGAGAAGATCAAAGTACTGCACCGACATATATGCATAGATGTCGTTCCAGTACTTTGATCACTAACGTCATCATGATGACGCTAGTGCCCGTTCTTTAATACGTTTTACATAGACAAAGGCAGCTTCTTCATCAGAACTGCCGGAAACGATCCTACAAGTCGAGAATATGTGCGAAAGTTCTGTCAAACTTCTCTCTCTCCGGCGGCTTCAAACCGACAACACCAACGAATGTACATTGAACAATATGAATAAATGGCTACAAGGCAAAAGCATAATTCAACAAATTTCGTCAGCATACTTTCTGGAAAGTAGTGAGAAGGCAGAACGCCTAAATAGAACATTGCTTTACAATTCTCGCACCTTGATGCAAGATATGAATCACGTACGTAGGAGACAGAGATTGTGGGCTGAAGCCATAAACACAGCAATTTTTATTCCCATCCAACTCTTCGCTATCTTCGCTACTGCCTGCAATGATCCAATGAATCCCTCATTTGAAGTCATCACTGGGAAACGACCAAATGTCCATCTCGTGTTTCGGGTCAAAAGCTTTCATACATGACCCAAAAGCGAAGAGAAAAGGAAACTTGAAGACAAGGGCTGAGGTTGGCTACCCTGTAGGGGTTTCAAATGGGAAAAGTTACAAAGTTTATCTTCCACAAAAGAAAACTGTAATCAAATTCCCTGATGTCAAGTTTGAGGAGCTGTGTCAACAGAACCTGACGCCATCGTGTGAATCTGGAAGTGCAAATTTGGACCCACAATCTGTATCCTTCAGTCTCCTAAAGGAGGATTCAGTTACTGCTCCCTTTCCCGAAAGAGACATATCTTCTTGTGGATTTGATTTGAAGAATACCGAAGACGAGAACGATCTTGCCTATCTCCATCCCCTGACATACTACCCTAATAAGTCCAGATCTCGAAGGACGGTTCGTCAGCTGGATCTTTATACGGACAAATCTGCTATGATTTCATTGAATGCGCGAATGAAAAATGAGGACTCAAGTGTTCTAACCTCGTTCAAGGAAGCAATGTCAAGTCCAGCTCGTGCTGCTTGGCAAAGTGCGATAGAGGAGGAAATCTCTCGTATACAGTATAATGATACGTGAGTTCTTGAATAACCTCCAAAATGTGTCAAGGCGATTGGAAACCGTTTGATGTTCGCAAACAAGACTGATACATCGGGATAGCTCACCCGTCAAAAAGCTAGATTCGTGACACAAAGATTTTTGCAATGTCTGAGTATGGATTATAGGGAGACTTTTGCTCCTGTTGCTAGTCATACGACATTGAGATCACTACTCGCTGTGGTAGCGTCACAGAACTTGAAATATCTACAAATTGGTGTCAAGGCTGCGTTTTTGAACGAGGAGCTGGACGAAACAATCTATATGAAGCAACATGAAGGTTTCGTAGATCCCACGAAACAAGACTGGTTGAATCGATTGATAAAGTCCCTCTACGGGCCTCCATAAGCTTCTCGAGCGTAGCGGATAGTGATTAACAAGCTTCTCGTTGATTTGGGATTCAGGGCTTCGCAACAAGTCCCTTGCCGCCACATTCCGGAATTGTCCGACGACAAATGTTGTCCTAATCTACGTAGATGATGGGTAATGGCTGGAGGCTCCAGGTCTGTATTGCTGGATATAGCATCTCAAAATGCTTCGAAGGATGTAGTTCGTGTAGAAGAGGACGCAACTAAGTTTCTGGGGATCTTAACTTCGCGTAATCGAGAATTGGGACTTATCAAGATCTCAAATCCAACAATGATAGGTCAACTGCGGTCTAAAATCGGACCATCTGATGCTAAGGCGTCGTAAGTTCATATTCAAAGGCACATGGCTTTCACTGTACTCCCGGCCCGTGAAGAGCGGCAGTTCCAGGCCGTTCTGCACTCCCGTAGAACGAATTCGTTGGCTCAATTCTACATTAATGTGATACAAAGCGATCAGATATTGCTTTTTAATGATCCTTACTATCGAGGCATGTGAACGACCCATGGCGAGGTCACTGGAATGCAGCAAAACTCGTTTTGCACTACCTCAAGAGGACAACAGATCTTGTAATCGTATGCAGGTCTCATTTAGAGGGAAAAGAACGCTATCTGCAGGGCTATTTAGATGCAAATTGTGCTGGGGATCGTATGGAACGAAAGTCGACAAGCAGCTACCTATTCAAATATTGCTATGTAGTCATCTTGTAGCGAAGTAAGATGCAGACATTCGTAGCACAATCTTCGTGTGAGCCAGAGTATGGTGATATGAGCTTTGCTGTCAGAGAAGCAACTTGGCTAGGAAGTTTTTAAGCATGGTTTCGGAGTTAGTCATCATGATTCCAAGGACTCAATCATGTTGTTTGCGGACAATCAAGGGGCGATGAAGATGGCGCTGAATGACTTGGAAAAAGAGATCGAAGCATATGGAGGATAAGTATCACCTTATGAAGCATCATGTCCAGACTTGCAAGTTTAAGTTGGAATAAATCTCCACATATGAGCAGGTATCTAATATCATCACAAAACTTCTCGCAGGCCGCACACACGGCAATTTCGCTCCTTCCATGAGAATGAGTGTTCAGTAGATCTGATGTCGCAGGGGAGTTTTGAGATTTTTGACAACATCGACTTTCACAATATGAAAACTCATCTCCGTACACCAAGATTAAGAACCGCTTAATCTGGTTGAGTCCAAATGAGTCAATATGAAGCACAGGAATTCTTCTACATTGCTCCGCAAACGTTTAGTATGAGTAGGGCCCTTCTATATCTCATATTGAAAGGACGTACCTATCCTTCCTTCTCCTTAATCCGGCAACCATTAATCCTACAATGAAAAGGAAGGGTATTTGCTTTCTTCCGCGTTTTCGGCGGCTTGATGTCCTGGGAATGAAAACCCAATGACGATGTCACTGGGGAGGAATGGGTGAAGTTCTGGTCTCCTCATCTTCATCATTTTGATGCTCTTCGAATTCGATTACTCCTGCGGTTCTGTCCAGTTCGTCTCATTGTAAACAAAAACGGAGGATACAAATTCATCAAAGCTTGTCTTTGTAAAGTACGTTTCTGAGAACTGAGCTTGCGTCAATCGATCCTTCACCGCGTCACGTGTTTCGAAAGTGATGTAAAGTTAGAGCCCTTTTTAGCAGTTGCACCATAATCTCATCTTCTGTTGGAATGCGACAAACAGATAGGCTCCCAGCCCTGTCATTGAATATTGGAGTGTCCTCAATATCCAAGAACCTCGGCTTCTCCCTTGATGGATCCATATCATGCCGTCTTCCTTCCACCATATCTCGCAACTTTACTGTCAAAAAGTAAGGTTTCGCCCAGCTGCTAGGTCTTACAATCATGGCCAGAGCGCGATCTTGTGAGGTATACTTGCCAACATCAGCCTTCGACTCTGACTCTGAGAAATCCACGGTAAACAGTTTCACATGACAAGGACCCATGAAGTTGGATTTCGCAAATGAACGAACACATCTCTTCAGAGTAGAAGTACTTGGCAGATTGAGAGTGAGCTGCCTTTCAATCGGTCTCTAAATCTTAAAGTTGGCAAGTGTCCGATGCGCAGTCATGCTGAGACGTGTACTTCCAGGTGCCGCTATCAGTGATGCAATATTTGTTCAGGTCAATCAAATTCCACCAGAAGCACCTTCGCACATGCTGTCTATCAGCTGTTCAGACTCCTCAGCTCCGTATACAACGTCCAGCTCAACGCTCAATTCAATATCTGTAGTGCAATGCGCCTGTCGGGCAGAGACCGCGGTCCGATGGTCCAGCAAAAACAACAACAGCAACAAAAAGAAGAACTGCCGACGGCACAGCGCTACGGAGTGTCCGACTCTCCCTTCTCCGTTTAAACGAGCTTGCGACTCGTAGTAGCTCCGATCTCTGATGGGGGGGGGGGCACAGAGAAATAGCCCGGCCCGGGATCGGTGTGGTAGAGACTTGCGAAGAGATCTGCTCGACGAGTGTGGAGTGGGGCGCGTACGTAGGTACCCCGGTTCCACTGGGTTGTAAGGCCAATGCTCGTTGAGCTTCTTCGACACCTTGTAACGCGACAAGGCCTTCGACGGGGGCGTCGCAACGCAGCCCGACGGGATGAAATGAAAGTAGCAGCGCTACGTCAACCGTGCCGCCCGATGGCTCGAAACACCTACACCGGTTCGGTCGCAACCGACACCGATGGTACCAACACTGGCTCGTAATACGACGGAGCCCTTCGAGGGAGACGTCGTTGCAACGGTCTCCGTCGGAAAATGGGTCACAGTAGCAGCGCTACGTCAACTGTGTCGCCCGATGGCTCGAAACACCTACACCGGTTCGGTCGCAACCGAGGCCGATGGCACCAACACAAGATAAGGAAAAAATAGGTAGAATTAGAGATAGAAAAGGATAGGGAAATAAAGGAAAGAGAAAAGGGAACCCCGAGCGATAGAGGATGTCGTAGGCTTAGGTAAAAGGGAGCGTCTTGATAGAGACGGACTTCGACCAAGGCGACATTCAACTCCGGCAACTCGGGTTGGTTTATTGACTTGTTCGGTCAAAGGGCTAAGTTATATAGAGCCCCGCCGGGGCGAGTACAGTAGCTCCCGGCTCTAGATTCTAGATCTAATTAGTAAATAAAATTAAATAATTAAAATAATCGTGCGCTTCGTCGCACACGTGTGTCCCCCAACCCCGGACTACAGTATCCAATTTTTTTCCTTTTTCACTTCCTTCCTCCCCCCTTCCCGAGACGGGTATTGCACTACATATCCCCCTTCTGAGCGCTCTCGCGCAGCGGCTTCACCCCTTTGCTTCCCAACTTCTTCCTTTTTCTTCCGACCATCGGTCGCCGCTCGCGTGAGAGTAAGACGATCTCCATGTTTCCTTCATCGGATCCCACTGTCGGACATACCGCCCGCGGTCGCCGCGGTGTGGGCTTCTCACACACGCCTTCCATTCCTAGCGACCTTCCTTCCATACCCCGACTTTCCCCGAACACCAACGTTCCTGAACCGGTCTTTCATCCCGATCTCCATCCTTCATCAGCCCCTTGTCAATACCCCTCACTAGCTGAGCTCCAAGGTAAATCCATGCGCGACTATCCCTTACTGTACGCGGCCACTCCTTGCTTTTCCGCCATCGACGTGCGCGACGTCACTAACATCGGGCGCGACTTTGCCGACGGTGCGGGGATGTTACCGGGTCACCTTCCCCTTCAAGCCATTTCCTCCTACGATTGGCGTGCCCGTGTCGCCATTCCCCCTTCTATCCTGCGTCGTTTCTCCCCTCGTGGCCGACAGGGCCTATCCCTGCGGTTCATGGAAGCCGTTCTCGACCGCCTCGACCTATCCCTATCCGATGCCCTCATCCCTCCGTCCTTCGGATGTGACACGTGGAAGTTTCGCACGGAGGGGGAGCGTGATTACCCTGACAACCTCCTCAGCTGGACACGGGGTAACCCCGTGCTGGAGGCGGACCGCTTGTGGCATAACCAACTGACGGTGACTAACGATGCCCTGTCATACACGCGCGCAATCCTCCCCCTCAATTTCCGATATACGAAACGCCGGAACATCCCCTTCTTCCAGCATACGGTCCGATTCGAGCGTAAGATGAGATCGGACACGGGATATTTCCTAGTTTACCAAATGGTTGAGGCGGGGGAAATTGCTCGGTCACACTATCCCAACCGGTACCAGCAACTCCCCTCGTGGTGGGGACAATTTGAGGTCTGCCAAGGGTTTTGGGCAGAGCTCGGTCCCATCCTTACCTACTTTGGAAGCCATCTCACTGATCCTCGTCACGGGTTGTGGGTTGTCTTTTTGACGGAGTGGTGCGTGAAGGTAGCCGCCACCTTGCTCTGGGAGGCGTACGATTGTTGGCGGCTTTGGTATCTTCCTCCGAAGCTCGTCGAGCTCATGTGCCTTTTGGACTATACTGTGCCCTTGGGTGGAGCAGACACCGACTTCGAACTGCACTCCTTACTCGAAAAGATCAATCAGGTCGACTGGGATGTTGTTCCCCCTATCAACTCATCCCGATCCTTCGCGAGGCGACGCCCGTTCTTTTCTCCCGGACGAAGTCACAGTGCGGCGGGTGACTTTGTCTGGTTCAACCCTTGGACATCCGCCTTGTGCTTTCCCTCCGAAGCGCGCCTCAGTCGCCAATTCGGCAACCAAGTTCCAGCCCCTGACGTAGCTCCCATACGAGCCGTAGATCCCCGCGCAGACGACGTTTGCCCCCGACCGTCTGCTCCAGATTCCTCTCTCCCTGCAGCCCCAGCCGCTGCTCCTCCTGCTGTCGATATCCCCTCGGCAGGGCATACCGAAACTCTGTCGGTTAGGGAAGCATTGTCTTCCCCACCGTCCCCATCAATTCCCAAAAAGAGCGACGGAGCCATTGACATCTACTGCACATTGCTCCACACCCATGGCATCGAAGGTTAAGCTCTCCAAGGGGCTTCCCTCGATGATCTGCGAGTCCTTGCTCGACTCGTTACCTCACTCCCGAAGGAAAAATCCTTGGGTGTGCCGCCCCACTGACCTGCCGCTTAGAGCGACTTCCCCGTGATCCGTTCTCGGATTATTACCCCCTTTGGGAGCGACGTCCGATTATCGACGTCATCCGGTAGCTTTTAGCCAATAAAATGAATCACCTGCGTACCCCCCTGGTCTCAGGTTACCTCCTCTTTTGTGACCTCCCCTTGCATTCGGCCGGGGCGTGGCGGCCCCAGACAAATTTTTTTCTAGTCGTTTTCTCCCCTTTTGTATTACTCGTCCCCAGTACAACACCAATGTTCGCAACCTCAGTTGCTCCTTGGTCCGTTTGGATCCCTCCTCGTAGAACTACTGGCTCTCCTTGAGTCTCGGAAGCGATCCGCTTATTCGGATAATTTCGCCTCACGTGGTCTGTCCGCATGCGCTTGAGTCATGAAGACAGGGGTCTTTTCCTTGGGGGTGTTTCCTCGAAATTCCCTTGACCTGCTCTAACAGAGGGGATCGGTCATGGATAAAGCAAAAAAATAGCTTGTCCCCTTACCCGTGCGTGGCATATTACTGTGTCCAACTTTGACGTCCCTAAAAAATCATGAAAGATTGTCGCCACTACTGACCTTCGCATACCTTGTACAGTTCCTCGATAATCACCCTACCCTTCGTCGAGTGTTGGGCTAAAAAGTTCATCATCATTCATTTTTTCTTTTTTTTTCTTACCCCGTATGAACCTCCTCTTCCTTCGGAAAGCCCACTTTTTGGTTGCTGGTGACGTTGTGCATTTCCTTGCGTCAGCTTCCCGTGCCATTTTTCTTTCTCCTTGGGGATGGTACGTGCAAGAATTGATCGTCATCTTCGATCTGCGTCGAACCCCCGATGGGGCCCCGGCAACATTCGTTGCGCTGTCACCTCCCAAACTGCCAAATCAACCTCTTTTTAGGTTTGGTTACAGTTCCCTGGCATCACTAGGAACGCTTGGTGCTGGTCCCCTTCGCACGTTTCCAGAACATGTAGAGTCCCTACAAAGTGAGGCAATTCCATTGTTTCGCACGTGTGCTTCTGTACCAAGAAGTGCATGATCCTGTCAGTATGAGTACTTGTCCTTTAGGACGGGGGATGTGCGGTCTTGTCGATGTCCACGATCAGTTTCCCGATACCGGTCGTAAGGTGTCCTTGGTCTTACCAAGATGACTTCGGGTCTGCCTCCATCGCTTGTAATTTAGAAGTGGAAAATCCGCGGTTTGTCACAGCCGTAAAAACGGAGCTCTGCACGTGGTCGACGGAAAAACGATCGTTGACTCGTAACTTGGCGAATCTCGCGGCGTCTCTCCTGACGGGAGCGTCATAGAAGGGAAACCTCTTTGGTAGTTGCGCCTGACCCTCGTCGAGAGTCGGGGCCGTTTCTCCGATGACGAGGAAGTAAACCTGGTGTTTGACTTCCTGCATGACTCCGCTTACATCCTCCAAAAATTGACGTTTCTCTCGAGCGTCACAAGACGCCTTCGTCGCCCGTGTCGGGTTCGCGTTCCCGTATAGTATTAAAAAGCGACGTCCCCTACAGATCCTCTTTTCAGAGCGACGACCAGCTCGAAATGTGCTTCAATGGCCTGAGATGGGTGTATGAGGTCACTCACATTGCGATTGAAATATTTTTTTCTTTGAACACGGTACAGCACTGTCCCGTGGACGACGTCCATAGATGAGGGGCGCGACTACCGGGTGCGTCGCTCTAGCGCAGTTCGGTCGTCCGAGATCGTGGCTCGGTGTCGTTGCTCCGCGTAACCTCTCCTTTGCAGTGAACAAGTGATGCCAATAATTAACTGTGGGTCATCGCCTTCGACGTACTCGACCCCTCTGGTCAAGCACATTCATCAGAACCGTCGTTCTATCTTGTGCCAGCTCCCTTTCTTGTTAGATCCGAGGAACAGTCGGCAGCAGGTCTCACGAGTACCAATCGTCGCAGTATATATAGAGATATATACATATATAATTTTTCTTTCCGTTCTTGTTACGAAGGTCGGGTGGAGGCAGAGGGGGATTATGATAAGTTGTAACAAGGTCCTTCTCGCTATAGTGTCTTAGTGACACGGTTCGTCCATGGCCACTGTGGGTCCCCGTGAGTGCGTTTGCCTCTCCCTCTTTATCGTCCGCGCCAGGGCTCCGGGTTGACACAGCACAGGTGATACCCTCAATCCTTCGGGGGCTACTGCCTTGACGAGAACATCCGCGGTGACCTTCTTCTAGATCGCACAAATCTTCCCTTTCCACATCATTCCGTAGTGATGTCTTCGATCCCCTTGACGAGGGTCACTTATTTTTCTTTTGATTTCGTCGAGATCGGGCCTTCTTCTGGGATACAATCCCGTTGTCGGAGACCGGTCCTTTTGGACGTAGTGAACGGAGAAGGAGTGTGTCAGGCCCTGAGTTCACCGTAGGTAAGGGACGTTGTCGGGTCCTTCTCCTTTTGAAGAAATAAAGCAAACGGGGGGTCCTCTTCCTTGTAGCGCGACGGTAGCCCACTTCTAGTCCTTACAGACTCGCTGACCGACGTCTCCAGTGCGAGGTCGTGCCCTTGACATCAAAAAATACCAAACGAAACGAAACAAAAACGAACAACATAAAAACAAAGAACTAATGGTAAGATCTTATGATAGCCAACCTGTGAATAGATCGTCAGGTATCCTCGTGGTAGTGGGGCGAGGGGTCGCCGGCGGTAGCCGTTCCGCGGGGTCCTCGTTTCGCTTAGGCCGCGGGAGGATAACTTCCTGGGATGCGCGTGGGTGCGCTGTCGTCGTCCGTTTGACAATGGTCTATGTGGACGGGCTTGTTTGCTCGTCGAGCGTGTTCAAATGAGTTGGGAGCGAGTATGACGATGAACGACATGACCGAGCAAGTGAGGCTTGGCCTCCGGACGACTTAGAGTATTGATGTCGTCGACCATGGCAAGCGGTAACAACTCTGCATGTACACTGCAGCGTGCAGTAAATTTTCCATAATTTCGATTATAATTTCGAAGGGCGACTACCGTGCGCCCCTCGATTCCCCTTTTCGATCCGGCCTCTCGTTCCTGACACACCCAATTTTTCTGATTAAATTACGTCCCACGAAGTCAACGTCACTTCACGTGCGCTCGGCGGCGTTGCAGGCGCGTACCCCGTAGACGTGATGCCTCATCCGGACGTACAGTAGGACGTCTCGTGGCATAGAGTGGCGAACATCGCCGAGTTGGTCACCTGCGTGATTCTCTCGTTCTATTCAGTTCCCTTCTATTTTTCCCATGCCCACTTATTTGGGCTTCCTGCATCCTTCTCCAACTTGCAAGTCTTCGCGTCGCTTGCTGCGGCAGGGATGTTCGCTTTCTCTGGAAGCACGTCACAACGGCATTTCTCGGGGCGCGTCCATCCTCGGGGAAGGCTTTTGTCGTTTGTACGAATTACCACCGAGTGTACTCAATGCCTCATCTGGGCCTGCAATATCACTTCGATTTCTTGAAAACGCGTCGCGAGTCAGTCCCTTCCTATATGGGTGGCCCAGAGGGCTGACTGCCTTACTTCCCTAGATTCCACTTCCCCCATTTGCGGACCTCGCGGGTCCGTTCCCTCTTCGAATTTCTGACCCTTCCGTTGTCTCCAACCTGCGGACTTTATTGACGATGGCTATCCCGATCGTGCGCGTGACACTTGTGCGGGCAAGGATAGTGTTTTCCTTCGGAAATACGTGACGGCCGCACTGGGGGGTAATTGCTCAATGGCTTCCCACGTCGCGTCCTCGGGCGTATAACCGTACCATTCTACCTTGAGAATCAAATTACCATTTTCATAATCGTGGTCGACGACCCGGTCGATTACGTATTCCGTGTTCTCTGTTTCCTCTCCTTTCTCTGATCTGTTTCCTTCCCCCTTCTGAAGATCTTCCAACTCGTCCTTTTCTCTGGACTTTCCGAGCTCGCGTAGGTCTGGAGGTGTCTCCGCTGTCGGCGTTTGACCAACTAACTTATCCTGGTCCCCCGTCGTAGGCGCACGGGTGTGAGGACGTTCCTCGTCCTCCGTTGCCTCTCCTTCTTCGTTTAACTCCGGCTCTCCCAGGAACTGTAGCGCTTGACGTAGGCCGGTTATCGGCGCATGGTCCATTGGGCTTGGGGCTAATTCCACCCTGTCTCGGGATACGCGTTCCTCCTGATCGCCAATGGCAATGACTACCGTATGTTGATCCGATCTTCTGACCTGATAAGGCCCTGTAGCGACTTGTGCGAGCATATGTTTCGGTTCGCTAGCCGTGCCCTGCTGCTTCCGGAGGAACACGTAGGACCCTGGTGGGATCTCAGATTGCGGCTTGCGAAGGCGTGCATCGAAATTTCGCTTGTATCGGGCTTTTTCCTTTCGCAAACTCCTATCGGCGCTTCGCATTAGGCTCTCCAACCACGACTGCCATTTCAGGTAGTATGCTCGTGATGAGCTGAAGTTCTCCAAAGTTGGTTGCGCTTGTAACGCAATGTTTCTCGGCGCCCGAGCCAACACCAGCTCGAAGGGCGCAATGTTCGTAGTTCGATGAACTTGTGTGTTGTAGGCGAACGTCACAGCGTCGCTAAATAAGTCCCAGTCCTTGGGATGCTCTCCAACGTATTTTCGCAACGCGGAAGTCAGCGTGCGGTTAAATCTCTCAACTTGGCCGTTGGCTTGCGGGTGGTACGTAGTCGTGAACACATTGCGTATGCCAAGAATTCGGCAGACATTCTGAAAGAACCGGGCCGTGAACTGTGTTCCATTGTCGGACAGCAGCTTGACCGGCGGTCCGTACACGAATACCCAATGGTGAACGAAGGCTTGTGCGATGTGCGCAGCTGATATCTTCTTCAACGGTACGGTTCATACCAGTTTCGAGTATCGATCGCTGATCACGAGAATATACCGATTTCCTCGCTTAGTTGTAATTAGCTCGCCGAGGATGTCGATGGCGACAAATTCCAGCGGCGCTTTGGGCGTGAACAGCTTCATTTCCTTCGTGTTTTTTCTTAACTTCACCCTTTCCCGCGCACATGCGGCGCAATTCTTCGCGACTGCATAGCAGTCTAGGGCCATCGTAGGCCAATAAAAATATCTTCTCAAAGTCTTGTAAAGTTTCCTGCCTCCCGGGTGGCCTGCCAATTTTGCGTAGTGGCTCAACCCTAGGACGCGGTCCCTTAACGATTGTGGTATTACCACTTGTACAAACTCTGCCGCGGTACGGCATAGAGTTCCTTCGAGTTCCCCGGTCTCCGTGCTGAACGTTCTCACCTTTTCGGCGTCCATTTCTTCCTTGATGCGGTTGCAGAAGGGGTCGACGGCTTGCTCGCGAATGAGCTCCTCCGGAGTGACAGCTTGGAATTGATCGAGGCGATCAGGGGCGGTCCCCTCCTCAAGAGCGAGGATGTCTTCTATCGCGTCAATACTTTCCTCGTCCTCCACTGTACCCTCGGCCGGGTCGGCCATAAAGCATGGGATTTCGTCGTCCATTTCGTCGACGGTTTCTCCTGCGGTTCGCAACTTTGACAAAGCGTCCGCCTGGCTGTTAGCCTTTCCCTTTTTGTACTTGATTTCAAAATCGAATTCCGAGAGGCGTAGCCTCCATCGGATTAATCTCCCGCTGGGGTCGGTTACGTTCATCAACCACCTCAATGAGGCATGGTCGGTATGCACGACGAAGTGCTCGCCATATAGATATGGTCTTAAAGTCTGTACGGCCCAAATTACCGCTAGACATTCTTTTTCTGATACAGAATAGTTTCTCTCGGCTGCGGCTAACGTTCTTGAAAAGAACCCGATGGGTTTGCGTTGCGCATCCGAGTGTGTTTGAAATAGTGCAGCGCCTATTTGGTAGTCGCTTGCATCGGTATCTACCGAGTAGGGTAGGTCCTTCTTCGGCAGCGCCAACACCGGCGGTGCCAAGATGGCGTCCTTGAGCTTATGAAAAGCTTTCTTGCACGGTTCGTCGAATCCTTCCAACTGGACCGGTTGTCCTTTCTTCAGTAGTTGGTTTAGAGGCTGCGCAATTCTCGCATACTGCGGAACGAACCTGCGGTAGACATTGCAGAGTCCCAGGAAGCTCCTCAGCTGTGTCTGTGTTCGCGGGTACCGCACTTGTTCCAACGCGGCGGTTCGCGCGACATGGACTTCTAGCGTACCTGGGCGGACGACGTGGCCCAGGTACTTGATCTTTTCCACGAAAAATTCGCACTTGCGAAGCTTGAGCTTGACACCTGCCTTTTCCAATACGGAAAGTATTTCATCCACGTGCACGATGTGCTCCTCCCACGACTTGCTAAAAATGATTATGTCGTCTAGATACACCAAACAGCATTTCCAACGGAACGGAGAGAGCAGGATATCCATTGCTCTCTGAAACGTCGCTGGCGCGTTAGTTAGCCTGAAGGGCATTCTTGAGAAGCGATACAGACCTGAGTGACACGAAAATGCGGTCTTGTCGCGGTCGCACTCAGGGATAGGCATCTGCCAATATCCCGAAATCGCGTCCAACGCGGAGAAAACCTTGGTGTCACCAAGCGAGTCCAGGCACTCATCCATGCGCGGTAAGGGGTACGTGTCCTTCACTGTTACTGCGTTCAGCCTGCGGTAGTCTACGCAAAAACGCATTGACCCATCCGGCTTTGGCACCAGCAACACGGGCGACGCCCATTCTGACTGCGCTGGTTCTATCACTCTTGCCTCCAACATCTTCTGCACCTCTGCATCTTCTACTTCGCGGGCTTTAGGTCCGGCCCGATACGGGGCTTTTGCGATGGGGCGAGTCTCGGGTATCAACTCGATCCGATGGACGGTGGTATTAATTTCGCCAAGCGTCCCATCCCACATCCTTGAATACTTCTTCAACATCCGACGGAACCGCTCGCGCAGCCGTTTCGGCACGTGGCTCAGGTCGAGGTCCTCCACGTCCGGCGGTGGCGGCTCAATCCTGCGTTGCGGCTTCGTAGATGCCGACGCGGAGAGCTCTGCCGACCGTTCTTCTGGCTGGTCCTCGCGCGCTTGATCCGACGGTTCGCCTCTTGTCTCGCCCGTGGGCGTCTTGGGGGAATTAGGAAAATTTTCGTTCTTCCTTTCTTGAATTCCGAGAACTTCACCAATGGTGGTTTTGCTCTCGAGCGCGGCTCTCGGGTGCGGTAATAATTCTGCCACCACTTGACCTTTTTGCACCCTGACAGGGTACGTCCTAAAATTCGCAACGAGTAAACGAAATGGCCTGTCAGGCTCAACCTGAACGACACCATTCGTGCACGTCAACCCGTGCCTTTCGTACAACGACGAGTACGGCTGAACCACCACCAAGCCCGCCCTCTTCGAGGTGCATTCCACGACGCGTTGCGTCCCTGGCTCGATAGTCGTGGCTCTTGCCACTTTTACCTTAGGGGGAATTCGCTCCCCCTTTCCATCATTCTCGTCCTCTCCCGCGACGAGATTCTTCTTCCCTTTTCTCGTCGAAAACCGCCTAACTATCGGAACCTCCGAGAAATCCGCCAACTCAACCGTTTTTTTCCTTGGATAAATTGCTTCCACAAACCGGTCACAGTAGTCCGCGCCTAGAATTAGCGGGACTGCTAGTTTTTCGCATACAATAAACTCGGCTGCGGCCACAAATTTTCCAAGCCTCACAGGCATTCTTATTGTGCCGAGAGTCCGGAGTGGCCTATTGTTCGCGTCGCCGATATCTTGGGTCGGTCCGTAGGACACTAGAGATTCCATTCCAGCTGGGAGTTCCGATTTTCGCACAAGGTTTGGTCCCGCGCCGGTGTCTAAAACAGACAACACCCGGCTCATCAATCCAATTGTGGGTCTGATGTCCGCGTAAACTTTGTAGTTTTTTCGCGCAAGGACCAAAATCTTCTCGGGACACTCCCTTCGCTTAACCCTGTACCAGGGTCTTCGAACTTCTTCCAGCGGATGATCTCGGGCTCGGCTCAAAATTTTCTTGACTTGAGCTGGCCCTTTGGGCTTATCTACCAATCCAACAACCTCCTCCTCGAGGCCTGATTTTTCCTTTAGAGACGGGGAACGGGGCTGAGCCCCGGGCACAGTACGTCGACCCTGTGCCTCTCGCGACTCATGCGAGATTCCCCTCTCTAGTTTTCCTGCCGCTGCGGGATCCTTCTCACATCCGACGGCGCGGGCCCGGCGGTGGGCCCTCTGAAGGGTTGGTTCGACCTCGGCGTTGAAGCACTCGGCGTGCTCGCCGTCTGCGAATCGAACCAATTCTTGACCTTCAGGTAACTCGTCGATGGTATCCCTAACCTCTCCATCGGAGACAACGCCTCATAATTTTCCAAAACTCGGTGCATTTCCCGGAGGGAAAGAATGCACGTTGGCGCGGCGTGCCCCTTTTCATAGCAATGATAGCACACCAAACCGTGCGTCTTGACGGGATACGGCGTCCTAGGTCGTCCACGGGCCGGCGGCCTTCGTTGGCGTTGCGGCCTTCCCATCCAGCCTGGCCTTCGAAACGTCGTACCCTTGTCTTCCATCGGAATGCACGGCGCCGGCGTGTGGTCGCGCCCCCGAAACATCATCACGGGATCCGTGGGCTCCGAAAACGACTCCGTCGTGTATGCAGGCGTCGGTAAAGTTGACGACCCGCTGTCCCCGTAGTCCTCGTGTCCGTAGCCCTCCGATGGCTCAACGAACTCGCCTTCGGCTACTAACGCTCCTTCGTAGTGATTTTCGCTACTTCCATGCGCACCGCGCTCATCTGACGCGGACATGGACTCGGCTAAATGGACTGCGGCGTGACTTTTGCGACCGGGATAAGAAGCCCTCGGCTTCTTCCCCGCCCTGAACGTCGACGGCGTCTGAATCGTGACCTTCTTGGTCTTCTTGTCCTTAGCGCGGCTCGCCGAGCCATGCGCCTTCGCGTAATTCACTAGTCTCAAAAATGAAACGTCCCGATTGTCTTGCCGGTATTGAGATACCATCGGCTTGATACTCGAATCGAGTCCTTCAATAAACATCGTCATCTGTTCTTCCATTGAATATACGTTTCCACATCGGTTGCTTGCGTCCGTCAGACGGATATAAAATTCCATCTCGTCTTCAGACGGTCTCTGCTGAACTTCTCGCAATGCGAGCACGGCTTGACGGATCGCCTCGTCGGTTGCGAAACGCCTCAACAACCACTGTACGGCCTCTGGCCAAACGGATATCTTTCCGTGATGGGCCCCGGCCGTCTGAGACACCGAAGTGTACTGTCTCAAGGCGATGCCGCTTAAAAATTCAGGCAACAGGCGGATCGCTTGCCCCTCGTTCATTTCTTGAGTATCAAACTCTTGAACTAACTTTGCCAAAAAATCCAACACAAGGACCCCGTCCTCTCCTGTGAACGTGTTGTCCTTCTTCACCTTAGGCGGAATATCTCTCCTAATTTTTCGCACGGCAGTCCGCCGGGAACTTGACAAATATGTCTGCGGGTTCCGCAAGCGGTACGTTCGGTACGAAAGTAACTTCTTGAAGAGGTAGTTGGTCGGATTCAGCTCCTCCAAATCCTCCCATCGCGGCCCGCGCCGCGTTGCGACATCTTCGGGCTCCGCGTCCTTGTCTCTCCGCGAGGCGGACGAAGTGACTCCGCCTCGTCTGGAGGAAATTTTCTTGCTTGACGAAATTCCGTTTCCGTCTTCTGAACGGCGTTCGGAATCGCCCGAATGGTTCGACGAACCGCCGTTACCATCTTCGGAGGGACCAAGCGACTCCGACTGTGAGTCGCGGTTCTCCGGATCGTCACTACAGTGACCCTTGCTTGCACGTCGCTTGTCCTTCTTCGAGGGCTTCGACTTAGAACTCCGCTGCCGAGCGGGCTTGTCCTTCTTCGACCGACGGTCGCCCTCTCCACCGGAAGGGAGCGGCTCGTCGTCCGATCCTTGCGGAGCTTGATCCGCGGCCTGCTCGAGGTCCTTGAGACGTTGCGCGGCGCGATCGAATCGGTCATCGATGCTTGTTCTAAATTTTCCTAAGGACTCCAAGGCTTGATTCGCGTCGCGCCTCGCGTCCTTGACCGAAATTTTCAACGGGGCTAGGACCTCCGGCTCCAGACCGTCGGTCGCCTCACCTCGCTCCTTCTCGACGAGATCCACTCGAGCCGACAGCTCTCCCAAAACGGTGTGGAACTCGGATGCTTGCAACTCCAGTTGCTTCCGGACGAGGGCTAATTCAGCCTCGAGATTTTTCCTCGCTTCTTCGCGAATTTCGCTGCTCATCTTCTCCAACTTCTCGTCGAGGTCAGTCTTGTCGGCGGCTATCCCCGTAGGGGATTCTTGATCTCCGGGGTCCGTGGCCGTATTGGCCTGGCTCCGGGTGCGAGGACCCCTTGGGATCCTCGACGCCCGTGCCGATCCGGCTCTGCTCGCCCCGGGACCGACGTCCCCGGGTGCGCTTGTTGACATCGCTCGTACGAGCGGACCTACGCAGCAAAAAAGTTACAAACAAAAAGAAAATAAAAAAAGAGTCCGTTACCCAGACCACTTTTGTAGTGTGTCTCCAGACCGAGACTGTCGTCGAGAAAAATTCTAGGTCGGGTCTCCTGAACCGTAAACAGAAATTCTAGGTCGGGAGACCACTTTTGTAGTGCAATGCGCCTGTCGGGCAAAAACCGCGGTCCGATGGTCCAGCAAAAACAACAACAGCAACAAAAAGAAGAACTGCCGACGGCACAGCGCTACGGATTGTCCGACTCTCCCTTCTCCGTTTAAACGAGCTTGCGACTCGTAGTAGCTCGGATCTCTGATGGGGGGGGGCACAGAGAAATAGCCCGGCCCGGGATCGGTGTGGTAGAGACTTGCGAAGAGATCTGCTCGACGAGTGTGGAGTGGGGCGCGTACGTAGGTACCCCGGTTCCACTGGGTTGTAAGGCCAATGCTCGTTGAGCTTCTTCGACACCTTGTAACGCGACAAGGCCTTCGACGGGGGCGTCGCAACGCAGCCCGACGGGATGAAATGAAAGTAGCAGCGCTACGTCAACCGTGCCGCCCGATGGCTCGAAACACCTACACCGGTTCGGTCGCAACCGACACCGATGGTACCAACACTGGCTCGTAATACGACGGAGCCCTTCGAGGGAGACGTCGTTGCAACGGTCTCCGTCGGAAAATGGGTCACAGTAGCAGCGCTACGTCAACTGTGTCGCCCGATGGCTCGAAACACCTACACCGGTTCGGTCGCAACCGAGGCCGATGGCACCAACACAAGATAAGGAAAAAATAGGTAGAATTAGAGATAGAAAAGGATAGGGAAATAAAGGAAAGAGAAAAGGGAACCCCGAGCGATAGAGGATGTCGTAGGCTTAGGTAAAAGGGAGCGTCTTGATAGAGACGGACTTCGACCAAGGCGACATTCAACTCCGGCAACTCGGGTTGGTTTATTGACTTGTTCGGTCAAAGGGCTAAGTTATATAGAGCCCCGCCGGGGCGAGTACAGTAGCTCCCGGCTCTAGATTCTAGATCTAATTAGTAAATAAAATTAAATAATTAAAATAATCGTGCGCTTCGTCGCACACGTGTGTCCCCCAACCCCGGACTACAGTATCCAATTTTTTTCCTTTTTCACTTCCTTCCTCCCCCCTACCCGAGACGGGTATTGCACTACAATATCTGATCTAGAAGTTATTTCAATTTCTTCACAAGGGAGCGTGTCATTTCGTTCATGGTGAGGACTTTATGGATGTGCCTCCATGCTGTCGTGCATGATGCCTTGACTTTCTTGGAGGTCGCTTACAGGTCCGTACTTCCAAAGGGAAGAATAGGATTCTAACTGACCGTCTTGTAACATGAATCCATCCCCTAGACGTTTAGCTGCCTTCATTGACAGTTCCCTATATTTCCTTCCTCCTTCGGTGTCTTTCAAGCTGAAGTTGAGAAGAAGATGGTGTGTGCTCGTTTGAAGTAGTCCCTTGTGGGGCGACATCTTCGGAATTCTTTGCAAGGACAGCATGATTTAGAATTACATCTATCGCTGTAAGGTACGGACTTTACAGCGCGCGCGAACAAACACGTATACCACACGAGTACTTTCGGCCACGATGGCTGAAAGCGTTACAGTGCGGGACGGCCTGCACTGCCTACAGCAGCTGACTACAGCACCACACTTACTGTAGTGTAGTATGATAACGTTTCTTATACATTAAATACAAGAAGAGACCGACGCTGGAAGGACGAAGGTTGCTTGGTCACAACCTTCCACCAATGGCCTCGAATCCTTCTTATTCTAACTCGTGCACATCCGAAGCGCTCGCGTTAGAACGGAACTGCACGGGCTTGAACGCGCCGACACGCGAAGTAACCGGAGTCCGCCTCCGCCCGTCAATACTGGACCGTCAATCAGTACTGCCCCAGGGCGTAGAGGCGTCGATCCGCTTGCGGGTGTGGGCGTCGTACCTCGTCCGGCTCTACCACACCGCTACCAGACCCGTGCCCGGATCCGGAACCTTGGGTGGCTTCGTCCCTTCTCGGATCAGGGTATAACGTCGAACGGCGCATACACCTCCCGTTCCCTGGGGGTTATTTTGGTACAGTATGGGTCCTTAAGAACCAAACAACTCTTGCTTTGACGCCGCGAACGCGACAGTTGGAACCAAGTTTTCCACCGGAATTTCATCCGCAATAAAGTTTGGCATGAATCTCGCCATTAACAAGACATCGATAAGCATAGTCTAGAGCCGAAAGATGGCCTTTTGTAACAATAGTTGATGCAAGCAGTTGTGGCGTTATTATTAAAGCATAGTTAAAATGAATAGCAGCGGTAGTATTGAGATGCTCCTAATTGCATTTTAATGTGATACCTTACGCAAAGAGCTCCGTGGATGTCTTTCCTTCGGTAATTTCAAATGGAGATTTCAAAACCTGTATTCTGCTATTGACACGTGCCCATGAAAATGTAACTAAATCTCACTCAGATACCCTGCTGAAACTCAGAAAAGGTGGTAGTTTTGATATATGCGGTTCCTAAATGGGCCGTCTCAAAACGTTGGCATAAAGGGATAAGGCATCAACACGTAGCCTGCAGAGATCTCTGCAAGCTCCTCGTCTGCCATCCCGGTTTCGACAATCACGAAGCAGTGGTTGACGCCCGTTCTGCCACAGTCCTGACCGACCACACATCCTCTTTTCCGACCGTTTCCTTTCTACAAGTTGCCTATTCAGTTGAAATCTCATGCGGAGACTCGGTGCACACGTGAGGTAAGTGAGTGCTTTTGGATCCAGACACGCTACACAAGTTCGGTAACTTACTGCACTCACTTGAAGTGAGTGCATTCACATCCCTGGTCAGGAAATGTTCGAATACCCTTCACGTATCCTACGACCCTGCAATTTGCTCCAGTGCATCCCTAAGCATCACTGTCTCGCGATTTCCGACATAGCTTTAACTTAAGCTCGCACAGTCTCTAACACATTGAAATGCCAAAGGGTATTGTTCTGAGTAGGCCTCAAAGGGATCCTTGTCTCACTGCAAGTGAACCCCCTCATTGTCTAACTCATGATCAAATAAGCCATGAACACACCCTCCACGCTCTCTCAATATTCAAATCCACTATCATAGCGCACTGTGACCGTATCTGACATCTACCTGTTATGTTTGTAGGCGTTGATTATTGTATTGAAGGGAAGCGCAGTTAACCACTGCTCTAATATTTCGGTATTTAGATAGGGTAGATACAGTGTACGTAACAATAATATTTGGTTGCTACAAGAAATTTTATTGTGACTGCCATTAGAACCGGAAACAGGACCGTTTTCGGACTACCCAGGTGAACTCACGTTTGCCAGAAAGGAAATGGACAAACATTGGGTCCATCAAGAAATTGCAATTCCGCCACTTCGCCAAATTTTGGTTCTCTTTTTAAAAATGCCCCACCACCTCGCCAAATCGCCAAAGCCATAATTTTGGCTCAAGCTGTGCAATCCTCGTGACGAAACACTCACCATCACACACTAGCGCGCACCTCCACTACTTGTTTCCATCTTCTTGATGACCTGAGATCGGTTGTCAACATTCACGGACTGCGAATCAGTCGAGATCTATTCCTCCACCAATGGCCACCCCCACTCTCCAAAACTCAATCTCCGGTGCCCCTCCTTGACATTCAATCTCGATTACGCACAACTTCTCCGACACCTCCTCTGCCGCACCAAACACTCCAATTATCCTTTGGCGGCCCATCTATTATTCCTTCTTCCTCGCTCTATTCCTCCGCGAGAACCTCTATTTGCAATCCAAACTCCTCAATACAGCCTTGCCTAAACGGCGGAAGAACAAAGGCTACGAGAGCAGGCACTACCAACTACAGCAGAGAGGATGTCACTGCTCTACTAGACTTTGTGGAGGAGGTTGAGCCCCTAGGTTCGAACTGTAGCATTGGCATCCCCAAAAGTACAGGGGTGTATGCACAGTTCAACAGAGACCGGATCGGCGGGAAGACGGGGGAAGCACAACCAGCTACCAAACCGGGAAGTGGGCCCGGGTAGTGTTGTGGTAGAACGGGGTCGGATGATGACGCGCGCTCGCGCGGTTCGATCTACGCCTCGACGCCCCGAAGCGGCCCTGGGTGACGAACCAGCGCGGCAGCGCTGTCATGAGCCCGTCATGACTGACGGAGGTGGATTTAGGCTCGCTCGCGTACTCGCGCGTCTTCTACCTGCTTGGTCCTTCTAAACGCGCGCTAAAGCGAAGGCCCGGGTGTAGAATAAGCTAGAGGACGTAACTACGCGGTAGGTCGTGGAAAGTTTCGTGCTTTTCCCTCTTTGCCGCCGTCAGTTCGGCCAAGTTATTTAACCTATAAGTAAGCTCTATCATTCTGCGATACAGAACGAAGTGTACTGTAGAGCAACTGTAGTAAGCGCGGGCCGTTCCGTGCTGACTGTGCACGTGTGATACACGTATAGTACAAGTGGGTGAGCGTGCCCATGTACACGTAGGGTAGACGTGTACTTGCGTCGCAGCACTGTAGAGCGTCGGGCTCTAAAATAGCTAATCAAATCTTAATGTAATATAAATTCGGTCCCTCAGGCGTTGTAATTGTGGGATAACTCCTCTCCGCCCTAGCTTGGATGAGAGGCGGAGGCTTTGCAGAGGGAGCACGCGACGCGGACGTGCGGCACGAATAGATCCGGTACGGGCGAACTCGTGAAAAGGGAGAGGCTCACTGGCCGGTTATTCGCAGTCGCCCCGTCGTGCGTAAACGGGAGCGAACGGTAACGGGGTAGAAGTCAGCGCGCGGATAGACTTACCGAACGGTGGTATATAGGCGCTAAAGGGACGGGGGCGAGCTTGCTCCAGTTTACCGGTGCGGACGGGTGTCAGGTCTTAACCCCTCAGAGGGACGCCTCGATCACCTGTCCCAGTACAGCACCTGCAGCCTAGTGCGTGCCGGATACTGTACACAATTAAAAAGCTGGCCACATAAGTACTACTACCGCACGGACACTGCCACTACACGTGTGCACTTCTGTACACGCGTGATGCTTACAGACTACCGCACAGACGACACGTGTGCTAACGCGCACACGTAACACGCGTAAACTACCGCACGGATGACACGTGCTACTGAACATATGCGCCACCCGAAGACTAGTCGGTACACGCGCGCGCTCCGTACACGTGGGCACACCCGCCCACGTGTGCACAGTACACGGCCGCCTGCTTAAAACCTCCGCGCGCGCGCTGGTCGTTATACTACAGATGTACTAGACCAGCCATTGGCCCATTGTGCCGAAAAAGTTTCGAAAATGGGCTGAAGAAAACGAACGTCCGGAAAGAGAATTGTAGTCATCCGCAATAAGTTCGACAAATTGTGCAACTCGAAAAAGAAAACCGATATCCCATCTTGGCCAGGTCCCGTTTCAGGAGCCAAAGGGATAAGTCGGGCTATCCAAACAAGTGCGCTGCGATGAACCTAGGAGGATCAAGTGACCAAGATGGCAATGGAAGTAGAATCGAAGAAGAGTCGCGAGATGGGGCAGTGTCAAGTGGTGCCGTTGTGGTATGAACAGAAAACAATAGCGACGTATCACTCTGTTCCATGAGAATGAAGCGCAAAATCGCAGCTACGGTGACACGCAGAACGAGATTTTGTTCAGAGAATGCCATTGTTGGGCACATTGAGGATATGTCGGAGCATATTGGAGCCATATCCAAATCGATTGTCTCTGAACAAATTGCAGTTTCAACAAGTCTGGGTTTCACAAAGGAAGACGTCGTCACAATATGGAAACCTAAAGTGCGCGAAAGTATTGCTCCGACAAACTCTATGATACATTAAATCAATACCTTACTTCAGACAATGGCGAGTCAAAAGTAAAGTTACGGCTACTGTGTCGCGCTTATTCTCAATCACAAGCCCCTAGACTTCCAAAAGTTCAACACCTTTGAACGTGTCACACAGATAAATGTATTGGTATTGACATGGCCTAGGAGCGCCCTCCAATTTACATGTGCACGGAAACTAGAACGACGAGGTTTTATTGACTAGGCTTTATATATGGCTTATAGAGTATGGCATAGCTAAAAAATGATAGGTGAGTCAAGGGCATAGAAAAAGAAAATTGAAAAGTACAAAGCACCCCAGACACAATTATTGTTTCCTTCAGAAGTGAAGCTCGAGCTTCATTTCCCTTCACCTTTCTTGCTAGATAGTGCGAAACTTTGTCTCTGTCATCCCCCTTCCGTCTCGTCCACAACCACCTCAAACCATGTCCGCAAACCCATCCTCCTCCGGCCCCGCCCAGCTTACGGACACATCCGCGGACTGTGCCATCTGCGTTTACCCCCCCGCTGCCTAAAATACTCGAACTCTAATATGCCGTTACATATACCATCTGTCCTGCATTCACCAACAACTCAAAGCACTTCACCCGACCCTATCGTGCCGTCTACTCCTCTCGCGCTGCCGTTGCGCCAAATGTCAGACCATCTGCACGCATCCAACCCTCACACCGCTCACGCCCCCCTACCATGCCGTGCTGCTCAAGTTCGACGCCCTGATCTGGGAGCAGCTGTGCGCCGACGACATCTGCCTCCATGAGCTGACTGCCCTCGACTACGGCCGCCGCACCTACTCCTTCTGCCTGTACGCCCTGTGAGGCGATCCGTATCTCGGCTGCACGGTGTGCTGTACCGATGTCCAGGAGGATGCCGAGCTAGCGCCTGACGACCGCATGTGCGGCACCTGCACGCCGTGCACCTCGCGCAAGAGTCGCTACGCCGGACACGCCCCTTCCACTTGTGGAAATGCTGCTACTGCTGCGCACGCTCGCGCTACGTCAGCTTCGGTAGCACGCCCTTCGGGAAGTGTTGCGGCATAATTCGAACGACGAAGGCGTAAGTTTATTTGGAAGTTCGACAGGGGCTTGTTTACAGGAAGAGTAAGGGGGGAAGATGGCACTGAGTTCTCTAGTTTTTGTGAAAGACGATGCTGCGTTAACCTGTTCATGCGTGTGTGGAATCGTGTGTGGATATGCTGGGAATGTTTCCTGGTGGTCAATGTTAGACAGAAGTGACTTGGATCGAGGCGGCTTCTGAGTTTGCAGACCGGGCAAAGGCGTTTTTGAACGCCGGAACGGTCCCTTAAGTTCACAGACTCCCCACTTAGCAGACTGCCGTTCGCTTGGCATATTACGCTGCATAATGGTTTCCACGGCGGCGAGGGCTTCTGATTCGAGAATACCATTGACATCGTTGGTTTTTGGCTCTCGTAAGACTTTTCGATTTGTCGTGCTAGTGATGTTAACAAATGCGCTATCGCCAAGAGTAGCGAGGACCGGTGGTGTGTGCTTATCCAAAAGTTTTGGATCGTAAATTCCCGATGCCACAGGCAATTTATTTTCATGAAAACTTCCAGGATAGATGACCGCTGCCCGAACGATCGCTCCAAAGCAATTCCATATGGAAAGATTTGTTACTTGTCCATTCTGTGTATATCGTTCGTAGTATGCGTTTTCGAGGTATTTGTCAGTGTAGTCGACACAGGGCATTCTCCCTCTATCTGTGACCGCAAAGACGCCTTCAACAAAGGTCCGTACACGAATTCGATTGTAGCAAAAAAGATGACGCTTCCATCTCCTCAACAGATGGCCAGTGAATTTCAAATTCCTGCCGGCTTTTTGGCTTTACCACATGCAATAAAACTTGTAGAGAAAAGTCCATCAATTCTCCAATGGAGATTGGCACCACACCAAGAAATAGGCAAAAACTGTACATGATCGCATTGCTTTTTAAGTACCAAAGTGCCATTCTAAGTAGATCACAACTGCGCAAAAACGATTTTCGTCCTCGACCTTTGGGACCCATTCTGTACGGGCTGCCGTAATTGCATCTTTCTCTTTCATACTCAAAAAGGGGCATCAATTTGTTACTGAAATAGGCATGGGTGACATTGAGAGATACGAGGAAATCATCGTCTTTGCCGCATGACAAAAGTTGATTCCAATGTGTCGTCATTCGTGTGTCGACAGGTCTTTAATAGTAGGTTCAGCGGGCAAGGGAGGAAGGAGGGCAGGTTGCTGAGTATGAGTGAAGGAGTTGGTGCCGAGATTTACTTTGGAGCCGTCTTCCGGCGATACTTATACACTTCGAGTGCTACACTATCGCTCTACTCCGACCCCTGGTAAACAATACTCAATTATGCGCGACCAAGCGCGGTCCTCTTGTGGCCCGACTATACTGCTCGATTTACACCTTACGAATCGGTTCTTAACTATCAGCGCACAACTATTTCTTCACATTCCAGATGACTGTAAACCATGGCCCTATGCATGCAACTGTTTCCAACCTTACTAATCTGCATCCAGACATGGCAGACTTCATTTTTGTGCGACGAACAACTTGGCACTTGTCCATTTCCAACAACGCAAACGGCTTTCATATCACAACCGCCATACGTATCCTTGTCTCACACCTTACTAATTTCGCCAAGCACTGTCAGATAATTATGGCAAGTTACGACAATGTGCATCCAGACTTTCTACACAACTCACATAAGAATACATGTGAATCACACGAGTACTGTCATGAACTTGCATCCAACGGCCCACCATGACGATAGCCCAGTGCAACGGCACGTGCTCACGCAAAACTCGCATACAGCGTGACGCGTACACAGGATAAGCACACAACTGTATTCCTCTCGCGAGAAGTACTTGCTGTACTTTTGATTCACATGTATTGTACTCGGACACGCGCCGGATTGCAGACAGTCTGACACTGTAAAACTGTAAACCTCATGTGCATACACCTGGATGCGTGTACATGTGTACGTACACGAATATACCTTGCGACGTGTACATGTGTACACGACATACATGTGTCTCGCCCAAGTGCCCCTAGCAAGTACCCATTACAACCATGGTGAACCACTTGAAACCCCAAGAACGACGTAATTACGGCCTGTACAGGCCATTCCAATTACATCACAAGCCAAGTAACGTACACTTGTACAACGTCCGACCAATATATATATGCAGCACTAGACCTGAGAGCCAATAGATTTGCAGTATTTCCTATGTAGTGTATAGTACTATGGGCCAAAGTTCCACTTGGCAAGAATTGGCCAAAATATGCAAATTTGCATGACCCTCCAAAATGTCACATTCGTCCCCGGAACACCAAAATCTGAGATTTTACACGTGTCATGTCGTGATATGGGTGAGGACGCCCGGACCGTCAAGTCATGTACACTTGTCACTCGATTTTGACCATTTCAGATCACAGCATGTGGTCGCACAGTTTCAATAGTCTTAGATGCACACTCCGGAGAAACTTGAATTTTGCGCGAGCGACTACGAGCAGGCGTCATTTCTGGATGTGATAAAAAGCGAGTGGGGTCCTGTACGCAGCTATTGCTCCGCACAGAGATGCCTTCTTAAGGAAAAGGGCTTTTCATCGGATCGGCTGTAGGCATTGAAGAGCGGAGGTGGGGCCAGAGGTTGTGAGCAAGGTCGAGTTGGAGAGGAGTACAGAAGGAAACAATGACGTGAGGAAGTGCAAGGGAATTTACAGTTCCAGGATGTAGACATACAGTGTATTCGCGCGAAATCATTTCTTCAGGGGATTTGGCGAAGTGATCGCACCCGACGAGAGCGGCAGTACTTCGTCGTATGTGGCGGCGGTTGTCCGCCAGATTTTCAGAGCGACGATTGGCCAAAAAAGTGATAAACTGGAAATTTGGCAATTTCTCGATGGACCCATTTCATTGACTGAGAGTACGTCGAGACAATACGTCTAGTGCTGCATTGGAGCTGCGATAGAAAAACTATTTTTCATAGTACATACATGGGATTTTGAAATGTTGGATGCTGTAGTCCGGGATTTTGGGAGACACACGTGTGAAAATTTGCACAGATTTTTTACGTAAATATTTAATGTTATTTAGTCAATTTGGTCAACATCAATTTAGCTGACACTACATTAGATTTAGGATCTAGCGCAGCGAGCTTGTGTAGCGGCTCTGGCGGAGCGATATATAACTAAGCCTCTTGACCATCAAGTCAGTAAAGATAACCCCAGTTGCTAGAGTTGAATTTCGCCTTGGTCGAAATCCGTCTTTTACAAGACGCTCCTTCACTATTGATTACGTTATTTAGCGCTCGGGGTTCCCTTTCTTTTTCCTTCATTTTCCTATCTGTGTGTATATCAATATCTAACTCCCTTACTTACGTTGGTGCGACTGTGTTGGATTGCGATCCGCATCATGACGACATAAGCCATCGGGGTTGTGTGCTGGTACACCGTTGGTGTTCTCATTGTGATGGTTTCATCGGAGTTTGGCTGCAACTGTTCTGGTGTTGGTATCGTTTGCCATTGGGCGAAGCGAAGCTGTATCGCTGCTACTATGACCCGTTACCGATGGGCGACGTTGCCAGGTCCCCGCCGAAACCCTTGTCGAGAGAAAATGGTACAGATGGAGTTCTGCGAGTATTGGATCCTCGCCCAGCGGAATTGTTCTACCTAGACACCCCCTGCGCTCACCGAGAAACCTCCTTTAAAGGTCTCTATCAAAAATTAATCCAAGGCCGGGATTCTTCCCTTGCCCCCCTTTTTAAGGATCCGAGCTACTGCGGGCGGCAAACCCGCTTAAAGGGAAAGGGAGCTCCAAACACTCCGTAGCGCTGTGCAGTTTGCTTTTTGTTCGTTTTGTTTGCTTTTGGGCTGTGTTGGGTCATCGACCTCACCTACCGCCCATCAGGAGCGTTGCAGTACGATTTCTTTGCCCTGGAATGGCGAAAATAGTTTTCGACGGCTGTGCAGATGCAGCGATGATCACTGTCTCATCATTACTTCAATGGAAAAACTTTGGGCACTGCCGGGCCTATCTGTCGGCAACACCAGCCAGTCATGTACCGTCACAGGCCAGGTAGAGCCACTGTACCATAACTATGCTTCTTTTCAGCCAATGGCCTTATTGGAAAAAATGCGCAAAATCGCGACATGAAATCAGCAAGCGTTGATACAATTTATGACAGATTTTTTGCTGGCCAGGACCAAAACATTTCTGCACATTTTGATGGCCTCCGATTGGCCGAATTGACCTTCCTGTGATGCTGCTACTCTCCTCATGAATAAAGGGTTCAACAATTTTACGCGACAAAACCGAGTGCATAAACATCTCTAAAATCTTGGACTGTCGCAAAGTGCGGAAACAAAGAAGGTTTCTGTGGCAGAGGCGTTGGAAGAACTTCGTAAAACAATCCCCAAATATACTCCACAAGGCGCCCCAACGCACTAATCTGGACAAGAAAAAACCGAATACCTACACGACGCCGCAATTGAAGTGGACTGGGCCAAGAGTGTTTTAACAAAACGTTTGGCAGGCTGACCTCCTTAGAAATCTCGGCAGCTCTACGCCGCTTTTGGTGTTGCTTAGCTTCATGAAAAGAAGCAGAAAGAATGACATCGCCGTGATCAACATGATTACTAACGCTCTCAATCAATACCGTCCGTTCCCGGAATTCACTTCCAGCTTCAAAACACATACGCCATGCCACGCCACTCAGGATTTGCCTCTTTAAAGTCTCCGACACCATATCCTTGCGGAAATTTCTCCAACAACGCCGCCTGGAATAGTGTGTATCGATTCGGAAATACACGTGCTTGCCACAATTGTGGAAGTAAACGTCACCTCATTCGGTACTATCCCAACTCTTTGGCTCTCAGAAAGAATGCCAGCCATATGCAAATCGCTATTGCTACTCAAAATGCCATTGGATCCAGATTACCTACAGTATCCCACAGTACTTGTTCTTCTTTGAGCGGCATGTGTACGACTTGAAGATGTGTAACAGCCTGATCTGCCTGGCGTTATACTTGTTGAACGTGATGTGATCTAGAGTCAAGTTACCAGGGTCCTGTCGTCGGTCGTCTGTGAAGGCTTTGAAAGCAATTTCATAGGGGGCCAGGCCAAGTTTAGTCGAAGATTTTGGAGACGTTTACGCACTCGCCTTTTTCGCGTAAGAATGTTGACCCATTTATTCATGAGGAGAATAGCAGCATTGAAATCGTGTGCGTGCGGGATGACGGGGGGGCTATTGTATTGCTTGGATTCTCCATCGAATACATTATGAAAGAATAGAAGCATCTGCTGGCCACTCAAACGAGAGTCTTCAGCAAAGTCGCGATAGGTGTGGATTGTTTCATGAAGATCTTCTCGACTTTTGCTACCGTATTGGTCTCCTCTTGGAATCTGGAGGAACTTTAGTGAACAATCGTTGAGTTGGGTGCACCATGCGTGTGTGGGAAAGATTGCTGAGTTCTATGCGTATAGCCGGGAGCGGACCTACTTAGACTTCGGTTGGTGAGCATGCGGTTGGTGCTGTCCGCATATAGCGAGTTTACCGGAGCATGCAAAATACGGTTAATGGTAGGATGTGCAGTGTACGACAAGCCCTTTGTCCGGCGTTAATAACGTACAACTAGGAATGTATCGGTAGGAATGGCATATCTCCTGCAAACAATAATTCTGGGGGGGTCGTCGCGTAGGTTATCCACATGCACATCCTGCTCAGGTTGCGGGTCAGCCATAACGTGCATTGCTAACTTGGCTTTACAATAGCTCTCACTCACTGATCTGGGTCCAAAGCTGGTCATTTCCACTTGATTTGAATTAAGAGTACTCCTGTTTAAAGTATTGTAGAATAATAATTAAATGGACGGAGTCCATCATGGTTGACATAGTACCACATGATCTGGGTATGAATGTAATAATCTTGCAACATCTCCTGACAGTTGTAATTGCTTTTCGCATTCCACGAAGTTGTAAGAATAACACCTATAATTCGTTCTGGACGAATGGTGGAGCCATTATCTCGGTACTGTTGTAGTTGTTGAAATATGTCACAAGGCGATGGACATACAGAAGCCAATGTCAATAAGGTGGTCATCTCACTCCCAATCAACCGCACCATCGTCGTAATTACTGATTTGTAAATCGAGGATGTTGACAGAATGGATCAGATAGTTGAAGATGGTTGTCATATGTACCGTATCCTGACAGTGTTGTTGCTGAGAAATTTAGATATGGTTGCAATCGTTCTGTTTCAAGTATGACAACTGAGCACGTTCTGGCTCTGAACACATTGTTTCGGGGCGGGTCAAATTATACAACTGGTAAATCATATAGGGGAATAGATGATCGGTTCTCAGTGGTCTTACATTCAGGACCAAATCAGGACGCTCGGTCCCACATCTCCTCTTTGACCAATTAGAACACATGGTCCCACATTACAGCAATGTATCAACTAATCTCCACCAGCGCGCGAAATTCAAAGTGACACTTTTCAGAAACGGCGACCACGGCGGCGGCGGAAGGGGAGGAAACAGGGGCGGCAACGCAGTGGGAAGGGTCTGCAACGACGCTTGAGTCGTACGGGGCCGGACTGTCCGCCGCCGGGCAAGGACGACGCGTTCTGGGATAGTCCCGTCGAGGGTTGCTCGAATGATGAAGGACAGCAGGTGGCGAGGATGTGTTGCAACAGGTCAGCGAGGAGCGCGGGAAGCCGCAAACGGATCTGGTCCAGGAAGGAGAGGAGATGGCGGTGTTCAGGGGCCGTGAGGAATTCCTCACCGTCTAGCCTCGTTAACGGGGCTGGACGCCGAGCAGGGCAGAAAACGGCAGACAGAAGGGCGTGTGCTGCGATTCAGACAGGCGCTGCAGGAGGCGGCAAAGAAGGACGTGCTAGTGAGGGAGGGGGGCAAGGAGGGATGTAGGGTGTAGTATAACCACTTTCAACCTGACCACATGGAATGAAGGGGGGTTGGAGGTAAGGGAGCGCTCGCTGGTTATATACCCACGCGAGGGAATCACCGTACGGAAAGGACTCGAAAAGAGGAATAGCACACGTGACCGGTGACGCTCAGCCGGTCGGAGGTGCTATGCTCCAACGGTCGGTCACTGGTTAGAAGCCTGAGCGCTAAGAGAAACCGGAAAGGTGTTAGCAATTAGCCGTAAAGAGACGGCAGGCGAGTCTGCCTCCTCTTTACTGGGTCGTGCAGGTGCCCCGATCTTAACTCCTAAGTGGGACGCCAGGACAGCTGTCCCGCTACAGTAGCTGTTACTTACTGTATACCAGCTACTGGACACAATTACTTAATTTGTGCCATTTGCTTCTACTGATTAACTAACCACCGTACGGATTACACACGTGTGCCGGTGGCCATGATTCCCGCCAGCGGTTGTACCACGTGTGACCTGTGGGGTACTACTGTACATGGCCGCGGGCGTGTGTACGCCCGCTTACAACAGTAGCACCCGCCCCTCCGTTCGGTTCTCATCTCCCCGGGGTGGTCATGTTACTCAATTGTACCACATGGGGCACAGGGAGTGCAATAAATGAGGGCCGGGGCGAGAAGGAATTTCAGGGAGGAGGAGACAGAGTTATTGTGAGGAGGGAAGTGGAGGGGATTGATGCGGGCGCAAGGAGCCGCGAACGGGCCTCATACCATCATGGGGTAGAAGCTCGTCCAGTCAGTGCTCATCGAGCTCCGTCGCGCAGTTGTCTTTGGAAAATGGCGCGCAATGGGAAGCGCACCAAAACAGTAACTGCCGGTAATCACTCTAACGTATTCTGTCAATACGCTTCAGTACGTCACCGACACCGTGGTTCCTGAATGGTGATAAGGGGACAAAGATGACGACGAGATGGGCAATGAATAAAGCTTCTCACACCAAAGTTGGTAAGGATAAGCATGTATTTCGCTGTTGCTGAATTCACGTTTACTTACTACCAGTTTGACTGGGGGTTGATTCTGGCAACGATTTTGAATAATTATATTTTGTTTACCCCCATTCGGAATTGGCAGCGTATTCTGTCATCGAGGTTGATATTTGAGCTTAATTTACCATTAAATTGGCAATCTATTGCTGTTCTGTCACATACTGTGAAAAAGGTCCCAAACATGTTCATAGGATCGAAATAATACAGATTATAACGAGTACATTGAATTGAAATCATACAATGTCAACTACATAGGACAGTTACCAATTAAATTGGATCCCTGGTCAAAAAAGTGATAAAATAATAACTTCTTAACGTAGTAGTGCCGCAATGAGTGAACTACTTGTGTACGTATGTGTCCATATACGACGTTGATGCGTTGCACGTAAGCGTAATACGTGTGCACGTATGGGAGTGTTTTAAGCGTTGAAGCGTAGTACCAGGTATCCCGCGTGTGTAAGTGCAGTCCAAAGAGATCCTGAGCTGAAGTAGAGAGGGCGTTTTTAGCAGCAACAATGAAAAAAGTTGTCTTAAATGCCTTCAAGAAAGGTAAAGTTTTTGGTGTAATGTAAACTCTAAGAGTTTCGCAGTAAGTCCAGACATTTGGATCAAACCGAAAAATTCAAATTGTACGCAAAAAGATTGTAACTTTGATTAGTTCGGCGGAAGCTGCGTAATTTTAGAATAGCGCGGTGGTGGATCGTGCCAAGTTATTGTTGGTCCGCGTTGTGCCAGTTTCAAAATGGATTTCAGCACAAGTGGCTAGTGTCAAAGACGGTCCGGTACTCGGCAACAGCTACCTCGCCGCGATGAGCCATCCCTGCTTCGGACGAGCGGCGCTAGAGGTAGCTCCGAATCATGTGCGCGTAGGGATGGAGGTAATAGACGTGCGGGAGGTACGTTTGCCCAGTGGCGCTCGCGTTGCGCGGCGACGCATAAAACTTTCGCTTGCCGTATTCGGCCCTGAATGCCGAATACGGCGAGCTAAAGTTTTGAACTGTTCCGACTGAGAGGAAGTTCCTCTCAGTCGGAACAGTTCAGTGCAGGTGCCGAAATATCGGCGTCTGGGGCCTTGGTCGCTTATATCTAGAACAGCCGGGGTGAAGGCGAAAGAGTAGACTGCGAGATTGTTGGGAGAGGGAGGACCTAGGACATAGGCGGAGCACTTGCCTGGCGTGGGGAGTTCGAAACTAGTATAAAAACTGGAGCAGTGAGCAGGGGGACGGTGGATGGACAAGTAGTGGAGAGCTTAGAGTACGTGGAGAACAACTGCGATACGGCGGTGGTGACGGATAAAAAGTATTGAGAGTGGCCATAACGGCGCTCTTCTGTAATAGCGGAGTGGTTGATATGGAGCTTTTTGCGTGCTATAAACCACTACGCTTATTCCCAGCCGTACAGTAGAATTTGCGTACGTGTAAATATATAGCCTTCCCTATCACTCAATACAGTGATAACGACAGCGAGAGTTAGGGACAAGTAGTTTTCTTGAAAAATGTCGCGACAAAGTTGTTATCTTGAAATGTTTCCCGGTAACATTAGAGAGTTTTTGAAGCCGAAGTGGTGACTAAAAATCGTTATTTAGCACACGTGGCAGGACAGGTGTTCACTATAGCGACAAAATTCTTGCGTTCCTTAGTCACAAGTCGCAATATCAATTAAAATAGCGAATTTAAAAAGGACGCCATATGGAAGGGTACCTTACACCCCGTGTCCACCTCTCGTTCCCCCGCCCAAAGTTGCATCTAGCAAACCCATTGAGCCGCGAGACCCCTCATGCCTACAGAGGAAAGCCTCACCCGCCTGCCCGTCTTGTTCCAGAACACTATCCGTGGTACGGGCGTTGCCTCCCTTCCCCGTCAAATGGCAACGTTGCCGTCCACACCTTCCCCACAACAACTTTCACCGACTAGCCCCTCTTTCCCTACTCAAATCTAACTCGAAACAAACTCGCACCCACCACCCCCGCCATCATCACCTCACGTCATCCCTTCCTCACCCGAATTCCCATCCCCCTCACCATCATCGCCCTCACCCGTTCCGCCCTCCTCCGCCACATGTGCCCCCACCCGAGCGCCCCTCCCGTCGGCAACGGGCAGGGCACAAAGCGGTTCAGGTTTGCTGCCCAGCTCTACATCAGTCTTTTGAAAGCCATGATGGCTGTGGGGGCACATGTGGCCCCTTGGGGGAAAAGCCAAGCATATTTCGAGAAGACGCATGCAGCCTTCCTCACCTCGGCAGAGTATAAGTTGAACATGAGCTCAACCATTCCTTCTAGAAAGACACTTGCGGACCGGTTTAGGAAATATGTATTAGTGATAGGAAGGCTGCAAATGCTCTCACTAGCACAAGCTCCGGAATTGCGGAAGCGTTTGGCCTAAGGAGCAGTTACTGGAGGACATGATGTTAGGAATGAGGGAGCAAGGTGAGCAAGAGCGAGAAAAGAAGGAACAGAAGACAGCGGGAGACAAACGGATTCTAGAAGCCGGTGCCGTAATGAGAACTTCTGCCGTTAAGCGGCAAAGAAGGAGAAGAAAATCGCACTCGCCTGACTCTAGGGACCGAGATGCCAGTTCTGACAAGGAAATGGAAATGCTGCAGAAGGACATAGAAGCCCGGAACGTATTAGAAGATACAAAAGTACGGATCCAGGAAGAGCAATTGGACATGGAGAAGAAGCGAGACGCTCGGGATGCGGCACATCAAGAATGGTCTGAGAAAATCGAAAGTAGATGTGTTGCTATTGACGAACGTCGTACGGCCTTGGAGGAAAAGCGTTTGGCTTCCGATTTAGAAATCGCGAGTCCAACCAAGAAGCCGAGCGCCTTGCGCTCGAAGAACGAAAAGCACTAATTGCGGTGCTGGGCTCAATGGCACGAAAACTTAATTAGACGTCGCCAAACCCCCCCTCATGCGCGAAACCGTTGCAGAACGATTAGTCGCTCCGGTAATACTGGACACGCCGTACTCGCTCAAGAGGAGGGCTCCTGTTGATGACGTCCGACGCACGGACCGTTAGTATTTAAAAACAGGTAGGCTATGGTACAGTATCCGTCGAAAGATGCGATTTATCGCACAGTCGTGGCCGAGCGCCTCGTTGCTCCTGACTATCATGCACACTCTCGGCTGTGCCTCGCGCCGCTCCATCCGTGGCGACCCTCTGACATCCTCCAAATCTGCGGTAAGGCCACGGTCGCGGCCGCGTGCTGCCGTTCTTGCCGGGAATTGCCCGCTGCGCCCCTTTCGAATCTCTCTACCCCCCGTACACCGGGGGCATCGCCGGGTGTCCAACTGATCTTTGTCGTCAATAGATGTGTCTAGTGTGAGCGTGAATAAGTGCTGCGGCAAGCTTTGAGGATCGTGCCCCTATCGCAGAGTTTGTGCAAGTGGGACTAACGCAGTGGGTTCCCGGCAGTCCCACGGGAGCTCTCATGTCCGCATGCCACCAATGTATCCCACTAACCCTCCGCCAATTGGCTGTTCCCAACCAAGGAGCTCTTACTCGAGTCAGTTCAGCTTGAACACGTTGACATTCATCGTGCCCTATCACCCTCACCACCGACACACTCACATGCGCACCGTCGCTCTTGCCCTACCGCCGTTACGACCGCCCCCTATCCCTTTCTCTCCTTCCCCCCCACTGCGCCCAAGCTCCGGCGGTTGCCCCTCCTGCTGCTCCTCCTGCCTCCCCTTCTCGTCCGCTTTCCCTCCCGAGCGCACACCCTTCTTCCCGCCGTCCTGGAAGAAACCGGCAGCCCCAGCCCTGCAAGCTCGTGCCTACAACGTCTCGCACCACCTCTTCTCGCCTCTCGCAGCGGGCGTCCACACTTAGTCCTTTTCGTGCGTCTTCACGCCCGCCGCGTGCGTCGTTGCGCACGCCCACGTATTCCCGCTGCACGCGGCGCACGCCCCGCGCAGAGAGTGCCTTGTCCCGCTAGCCGCCCTCGGCGAAGGCGCCCACGTCTCTCTGTTGCTGCTGCATTGCCAAGCCCTGCGCGACTCCCAGGAGTCACCCGGTAAGCCGCAACGGTGAGCTCTTAGAGCTGATCCCATCGATTTCTGCCCCGTCAAGGACGAGGGCAAGCTCACGCTGCACATGCAAGCCTTGCGCGCGCACATGCGTGAGGGCAGCGGCCCGGGCGTGATCCGCGTGCTCTCGCACGTGAGATGAGCAGACGCGGCCCTGGATACGCCTACCGGCGGGCAGTGGGAGCTGTGCTCGATGACCGCGATGAAGCAGTACTCGTTCCTGTTCCTGCCGTGGCTGGAGTATGACAAGGGCATAGCCGTGGATCAGGTGTTTGTGTACGATAACGGCGCCGAAGAGGATCTATGAGATGTGCTTCGCGGGAGGGAGGGTTTGGTGCAGGCTGTGTGGTGGCCGTGGCCGCGCAATCAGATGCATAGAAACAACCATTTTCTCCTCGTAAGTGCCAACCACTGTCGCTACGTCGCTGTTTTTGACGCCGAATAGTTTGTCATGGTCGGCGGCCAGCCCGGGAGGAAGGGCGGCTTGAAGCGCTACGTAAACACAGCAACACGCAGGGGCACAACCAGATCTCGTTCCGCTTTCTTGTCATGGTCAACTCTGGGTTTGTCCGTCGCCCGCAAGGCGACTTGCCGGAGCTCTATGTCCACAGAGCGGCAGAGCTGCTCATGGCGAGTGGCAAGATCGTGATTGAGCAAGATTGGGAATGGATCGACCACAAGATTTATATTATGAACGGAAGGGACACAAGATATAATGGAACATGACTTTTGAGTTTGATCCAAATACGGTAGAGCACAGTGCGATGGTGGTGCATTACACGCACAGGTCGTGAGAGGACTTTGTAGCGAAGAACGAGGTCGGCGGCGCGAGTGTAATGACCACGGGGAGGCGACTCCCGCTGTCGCGTTCCGCTCTCAGTCGGGTGTTTCGGGGTCCCGCTCTCTCGCGTCCGTCTTTTCAATTTTGCATGGGGGAGGTTGGATTGCTTCCTCCATTCAAGTAACGTTCTAACAACGGCGCTTTGCACTGAAAGTACGACGCCACTTGTCCCTGGTGCTCGAGGCATGTCTTCAAGTTCACCAGGAGTGTGAATGATATGTAGAGTAGAGCTATGGGAGCTTCCCGGCACTTCAGTTTTCTTTTCATATCTTGCGATGTAAAGAAGAACTTAATTTCCTTGTAGTTCCACTGCGCTGCCTCTCTCACAGAACTCATTAAAGCGCTGTCTACTTGTTGTGCCTCTGTAGCAATAAAGTTTGGGAACCCTACTTGCATCCATGGCCGTAAAGCGTAACCGGCATCTCCGGTTATGCAGTACTGCTTTCCACTTATATGGAGACTAGACGACAGCAGGTTCTCCATGTTACTCATCCTGTAGAGGGTCATGTCGTGGCGGCGACCCTCTGCGGGCCAAATAAATTGAAGACAAGGCCATCAGGAGTAGTGATAGTTTGATAGATAAGGCAGTGAAAGCGTTTATGACCAGAATACACGCTTCTCTGATTACTTGAGGGGCCCTCGGTCTACACATCTGCGCTTTTGTACCGTCTATAAACACTACGCAGTTATCTAAAGGTGCCCCTCTGTCCTCTATCACTGATGCGTACTCTGCTGCTCTCCCTACGAGGAGTTCAGAGCGAAACGTAGTGAGAAGTTGGCTCCGGTTCTCGTAGAAGCATTCGATGCCCTCCCAGAACACCTCGCAGAGAGCTGGACTGTGCATTCCAAAGACCAGTTAGAGGTCAATCCATCTGCATGGATACGCAAGCTGACGCAAGAGTAAACAAGTTGCAATTATAGGACAACATCTATATCCACTACACTGTGTCTTCTCCGCTGTCCAACTTAGCGCCTCCGTCATCAGAGGTATTTCATGAAGCATAAAGCAGAAGTCCTGGAGACAGCGGAGGTCGGAATAAGTGTTAAAGTTGAACGGCATACAACTTACAGCGATCGTACGCCATATGAGTTTGGTTAGATCAATGCGCAGTAGCCGGCGCTTGCGGGCAAAATAAAATGGGATGGATTGTGTGCGACATTTCACCATGGACAGGCGAAGGCGCCTTGTGGTCGAGCGTATTTTGGCTACAACAGCTCGTTTGTTGTACGATTTTTGACGCATGGTGGGTTTAGGCGACGAAGATATGGGGAGAGGGCTGTAGCACTCAGTACGAGCTTGGAAGGGGTTCAGTTAGTCACGACTTTGCAATGGTTCAAAAACTCTCCGTCGGCGCAAAACTCGCTAAAATGTGACAAAGAATTGTCGATCGGATAGCCACCACAATTTAGCGATTTTTTGTTTCAAAAACTCTCTATTTCCTGATCAGGTTTCGAAATTTCAGTACTGCGAGACCGAAGGAGACGGCGATCCCGTAAGCTTACAAGTGTCGAGAGACCGCAAGTGGGGCGGTCGGGAGGGGGTTGTGGGAGTGTGGGTTACGGGTGGTAGATAGAGTTTCCAAGGGAACCGGGAAGCAGCAGGAAATTGATTCGTTACTGCTTTGAGCATAGGTCCGAGAAAATGTTGTCGGTTGAGGTATCGGTTGAGGTATTCATTCATAGTGGTGAAGTCGAAGACGAGTTGGGTCTTCGACCTTTCTTTATAGTGTTATTGACTCTACAGAGAAAGTAGGCGCTTTGACATAAAAGGAGGTAGCGCCACCTATGTACATGTCTACACTGTCCCTATAAGGGCAACCGCATAAAAGGTAGGGTATAGGTCGCATAATCCTTCCGAGATCTTATCGAATGTTTCTAAACGTAGCCTACGGAGTGTTCCCTGAATTGCTACTGATATTTTAACAGAGTGATATGTACTGTAGCCTACGTTCTTGTCCCTAACTCGATCAGTAACACTGTGAAAGGGGGGGAGGGAGCGAGGGCGGGGTGGTTCACAGGAAAGGGATTTCGGCGAAGCCACTTCATGATCGATCATGAACTAGAGAGCAGCCTCCCCGGCTTCTCTCCATTTCATGATCGATGCCAAGGAGGCATTTGATTTCAAAAAGCTGAACTCTGGGTGCTGAACTCTGGGTACCCTTCTGCCGTCCGGTGGTGCTCCGTTTCCTAAACAGAGTGTAAAACGCTAGCAAACGACTGTCGCAAATTTCACGTGGGCGTCGAGGCGGGGGAGGGCCGAGTTGTGCACATAAAATGGCGGGAGAAGGTACTGTGTCTGGTTTGTAATGTTGAGAGAACTAATGTTTTGATCTGCATGTGCTCGTATTTGGATTTAATTCCACCCTTTCATTGTACTGCAAGTGCCACTGCACCGCATCGAGTCCATGGAATTTTAGTAGTGTGCATATGGACTGGGTGTGGATTGGTACTTCCTTTAGCCAATGGATTTCGACCAGTTCGCAGAATTACCAAGCATTACAGAGGTTCTGTGTAGCATTCGTTGTGGCGTGCGATTAATTTAATGAAATGATCCGGCCAATAGCGTGACCGCAACTGGCTGAAGGAAAACAAAAGAAAAGAAAAGCGCCTGTTAGGACTGGCCCTCAATGTGCATGCAACTCATGGTTCTGCAGTCAGAGTAAGTTACATCATTATGCGTTGAGGGGTCTATGCGGACTCCATCCCTGCCTTTCCAAATTGATTCTTAATCCGTGTGAGGCAATGCTGCAGCGAAAAATCTCTCGCGCTTCATAAAGAACATCCACTACACTGTAGAGAAAGTCTCCACAAGCAGAAAAGTCTTCATATCAAATAGAAAAGCAATGTTCTGGTTCTCCGTAACATATGCTCCAGTGAGGGGTCAGTCTGAGGGAATAATTATATAGCGGTAGATGCAGATTGTATACCACAATGACCGATCCACGGAGATTCATGTTTAGACGAGTCAATCATGCCGTTTCATGAGTTTTCTTACAGTATCCTACATCTTTCTTTGCATCAGGAAATGGGCCCTCCACTCAGTTTATGTAGAACACGAGGTTGAGCAAGCTCTATTTATTGATCACGAATCAAACAGTCGCCCTTGTCACTGCATCCGATGAGCTCAGGTGCTTGATCTCAAGATCCTAGGATCAAATGAATCGAATCCTCATGAAGCACGACGAAAAGTTTTCAGTGTGTCTTCAGGACGGTTTTGAGAAGTGCTTTCTGCAGGTGCGGGCTGCTGTTTCTAGAAGACCTAGATGCATATTCCGGGAGTATGTGAAGGGATACCTAAAGAATAATTCACTGTAAAATGTAGCACTACACCCATATGCGCCATCAGATGTAGTTCCTTGACAGATCATTAAATGGTTAAAGTGGAGCAGTCCTGATGGTATGGCAGCCAGGTCTGTGATATGCGGGTCTCACAACCATGACTTCTATACACTGCAGTACAGAACGTCGTTCGTCCTTGGTACTGTAGAGTGACTTATCTTTCCTCGCACTCTCGCTTGGCAGCCACGTATGCCGAAGGCATACGAAGAACCTCTATAATAGAAAAAGGTATTTTCTTGGAGCGCCATGGATCGTGAAAAACTTCAATATTGATAGACTAGAAGCCAGGAACTTCCGAAGAAGGCAATTTTTCAATGTCACATTATATTTATCATACTGTATGTACATACATTATTGTACAGGGTGTCTTTGATGAATAAACATATTGTATTTGTGCGAGATAACGAATATTGTATTTGACCTCTATTGCGTGTAGCACCAAGGGTACAGTGCTGTAGTTGTTTGGTTTACAATGACTTGCGCGTGGTCAGCAATAGAATTACTGGCATCTTCTGCAGAATTTTGATTGCTCTCGTGCATATCTTGAGAGTGTTTTCCAAGAAACATGAGTCTGACTATTCGGCCGCTACACAATTTGCATATCGAAAAATAATTCAGCATGTGTCCCGCATTCCATATTCTGAGGAGAAGGGCTATATAATCCTGACAACAGCGGCAGTTTGTCCTCTGGATGGACGACGAATATAGAAAGAATTGGGTTTTAAAAGCCCTTGTGCACTACAGAGTCCACAACAAGGAACTTGCTGATTTAACATGACCAACATGATTCAACCCGGATGGGGACGCTCCGCAGGACCTTGTATCTGCGCCCTGAGGTCCGGTCGCCGGTCGTAGTACAGAAAATACTTTACAGTGGTTGTCACCCTCGAAGAATCGGGCACGAAATCCCAAGACTTGAGTCTTGAAAGACTCAGTTCAGCAATGTTGGACTAAGTGGTAAAGCTTGCTTGTATGTTTCCATTCAAGGCAAGAAGCTAAGCAGCGTCCGGAAGGGCGACCGCGTTCATGATCTCAATACAGTAGTGAGGGGTTATAGACCGAGGTGATCTTTTCTCGGGAAAATTGTCATTGGAGAACGAACATGGCGCTGGCGGGCTTGTAAAGTTACGTAGCGACAAAAACATTGGTATGTGAGGCCGGTTGGGGAACTGCCGGTCTCCGACAGACAATCCGACAGAAATCGCGACAGGCACACACCGTACTGCACTTGCTAACCGTACGAATAGCTCAGCATCGGTCGAGGGATAAGCACAGGAATGGGAACGGTCGGTGCAATGATGGTAGCGAAGGGTGTTGAGGGCGCGAGAGGGTAGAGAGTAGATATGATAAAGTGCCGATGTCAGTGATCCGCTGATCAATCATTTCGTTGATTTGATTCACATTGTGGGATGGAAGGCCTCGCATTGTAAATGGCAAGATTGTCTATCACCCGTGCAAGCTACCCCGAATCAGCTTCAACCCCCACTTTCAATGATGGCTCTGGCTACGTCTAGGCTTCATTTGAACATAATTCACACTCGAGAGCCGGGCTAATGACATCATCAAAGGCGATGTGACCTTCTGTTGCATCGCGGCTGACCTCCACAACGCGCACAACGGGTATCTAAGCCTCAAAAGGTACGATAAGGTAATTTTCGATACAACGGGGAATATACTTTACAACTTGCTTCACTTCTGTCGAGATCCTTACCCTCGCGACACATGACCAAGCGTACCCCAATCGTGCACACTACAGTACAGTTCGGGACTTCACCATTCTGGGCGGGAGATCCTTTGCAAGATTCGCTGTACATCTCTCCTGTTTCCGGAACTGCTGCATCCTGCGACACCCCTTGTATCTGTCAAGCGAGGCCACAGTCGTGCCTCCGCCTTGTGGCTCGTTGCAAAGGAGACTGGCGTGATGGGCCCACGGAAACTACATACAGTACCTCTCAAGGCTTTACCCATTGGCGCGCCCCGTTTCGAAACTTTCTGACGGACGCTTCTCTGCGCACCAGGACTGTATTCTTATCAGGTCATCACGGGGAAAGCACAATAGCAATCGCGGCTCATATCGAAAGCCTCCATACACTCTTGTTTGATCGCTTCCATTGTGCGAGCTAGAACAATGCCATCCTATGAGGGCTTTCGTCACGAGCTTGCTGCACTCACTTATCGGAAGATCACGTCTTGAATACTGCCCTTCAACAACCTGTCCAGCAAGATCCTGACTTGAATAGCACAACCCAACGGCTCTTTAACAAAGCCCCGACTTGTTGCGGCAACTTATTCTCCCTCTTTTCTCATGCCTGTTATTTGTTCTACCAATTTCCACCACAACTTGTCGTCACTCGAATGAAACTCAAGTCGAGTTCCTACAGGTGTGATATGGCTTTCATAACATACCTATAGACCAGGTCCACTGTATAATGTTACGACTGTCTTCACACATTTCTTCCCTCAGACGTGGTGGCATGTGTAAATGATGGGCTTGTTTACCAGACTTCTATCTACATGCTTTCAGAATTGAGCTTGAGTGTTAGTACTGCGTACACCCTTCCGCATGAGAAGATCTACGCAACGCAATGAAGCGTTCCCTTTGTACCGCCAAGTGCGGAAATGAATCCGCGAAAGTACACGAAACTAAAACCTTCCTTAAAAAGCTACGGACGCCCCGCCATGCCGCGCTTCTTCGGAAACTAACTGCCATGCTTTAAGCACTACAGCGATAACATCATGAAAATTCGTCAGAAACACTGGACGTAGAACGTAGGCCATGTCATCCTGGCCTGGTGGTTCCTGCCATGTCCTCACTGCCCCAGACTACGGCTCAAATAAAATACTTCCCAAATGTTGTAGGTTTTACGATACAGTTGAACACCATAGCTGTCGTGTCCTGAATCTTTTGTGCTCGGAAAGAGTTGTTGCGTCATTGGTCGCTTCACTCTAAATCACATGCATAACCTGACGGGCTCTGGCTAAGCTCAGTAACACTTACTTCTCTTCCTGTCCGTGACTTCACTGCCGTTCTGTTGGACATGCAGACAATTTTGATCACCATTTGAGGGTTCCCAATGCGGATAGACCATGACCATAAGAACTCTGTCAAGTGCAGAGGTCTTACTGTCGTCTCTCCTTTGGAGCAGAATTCTTCTTGAGCAGCTGGGAGACTGGCGGAAGCATAGGTTCCACATGAATCATGTTAGAGATTGGTGCACCGCCCCCGGTCTTTCTCGATGTGTGCAAGCGGTGGCCTCCATCCAGTCGGAGGTTTGCGGAACTGTGATCATTCACAGGGTCATATCTACTGTCTGGGGAAGAGTTCTTCGACTTTTGAATCGGTGGCAGTCGTTCTCCACACTCCACCATTTTCTTCCCATTCATGTAACTGGAAGACGCTTCGCGAGCACCTTTCGCTGGCTTTGACTTCTTCTCTTGATCTTGAGATGGGGTATTGACTCTTCTCTTTCTGGAAGACCTTCGGAACATCGGACGGTTCCATAGTTCTTCTGGTCTAGAATACCCGTTTTTTCTCCAAAACTGTCCGCAGCTGTGACACAACCAGACTTGATCTTCGCCTCGAACCCACTGTCGTGTCTGGGAGACGCCACAGTTATTGCACTTTCTGGAGCCAGAAGAGCGGCCTCCTTTCTGAGTAGCACCTGCGCGGTGTTGCGCTGATGCGAGACGTCTGCTATCAACGAGAGCCACATTATGGTCAGGATGCATAGGCTCAGCTGGCTGCTTTCTGAGACGGAGGTCTTGGTTGCGAAGGGGTGCACCTCTTTGACTATGCATGACGACATCCCTAGAGTACGAAGAGTCGGCGCCTGACATTGCTGAGGATGTTGTCCTATGTGTGTGCTGACGAAAGGGGCCTGTCGAAGGGGAAGGGGGTTGTTGGTAAGGGTTTGAGGTTGAAATATGCGGGACTTTGAGTGCAGATGAGCGTTCGTTGTCGCTATCGTAGCGATCAAAAATAGTAAAACGGTGGAAGCATTTTGGCATCTCTGGGTGGATGAAACAAACGTGTGTTCATGCTTGCCATATGTGTGTTTGTCACGGCAGTGAAATGCTTACGGTTCTCGAGGGCTCGTCGAGGCGCACATAGGATTTGAAAAGGGAAGGTAGAGAGAGGAGTGGCACTAATTGGCAGATTTCCAGAACTTTCCCCATGAAATAAAGCTGTGGCTTTGGAACAACTTGCGGCTCATTTTCTCAATTCCTATGCTTCATCAAAAACGTGGCCTGATAGTACTTCTGGAGAAGCAGACTGTCTCGAAGAATTCATGCTTTCACTGGCACTGCTGTGATACGTGCCCTCAAGCTGCGACAAAGGGCAAGCAATGCATAATTGGAGTCAGAAGTAGAGTCAACTCCGAATACGGGGACACGTTATAAAAAGTATAAACATACAGTACCCTTGGGTACAGTAAGTCAAGCTTGCCAGTTCCAATCCCCCTTCAGTGAACATCGTAGAGATAAATTAAATACCGCCGATATACCATCTCAACGGGAATAACAATAATCAGGGGCGCTGCCTTCACAGTTGTCATACATGCCGGTTCCAGCCTATGTCCCGGTGGGTGTCTCAGGAGTTGTCATAATGGAGCTTATCTTAAATACCCTGCACACACAACTTGTGTTCGCGACTATCGTAGCATACTAAACTCGCGATGTCCCGAGGGTTCCGAGTATATATTGTCATGCTTGCAGATGCCGTTCCACCCCGAACTGGATCTATGCTATTGCTATAGACTGCACTGTGCATTAGTTGAATAATTGTAACATGGGTGGACAACAACCAGGATCTCTTTGCTGTGGTAGAGTTGTATTGGAAAGAAATTCTTCTCGGTTATTGTGGGCTAGATTATAATTTTCGACAGAAGGTGAGTAAAATGCAATCAGCCGCCACACAAGATTATAAATTTATTCAGTGAGGGAGAATGAAATGTCCCATTCGCTCTTCTCTTCCCATCACATGAACACAACCTGCGCATCACCAAAACAAGGAGCATTAACTGACCCACCAATCAATTGGACGAGCCTCCGCGGATATGCAAAGAAAATAAAAATCCAGTTCTTAAAAAACACTACAGAAAGTTGGCATTGGCTGGGCCAAGAAGGACTTTGTTCCATTTTCACCTCTTAATTCCTGATGACCATGCGTATATTGACAATCATTTATGAAAGCGCTGTACAGTTCAGTATATCAATATGACACGGATGAGCCAGGAAGCAGATCAGGTCTCGAGAGGCATAAATGCGTCCTTGCGATATAGGCGCTTCAACCTTTTTTTTTCAATCAGTGCTGACTACCGTAGTCACGTTTTCCAGGACATCCATCTTTCGCTGCCACGGAAGAGGACGAAGGGCACGGTTATATTCGCGTCTTGATAAAGCGCCCCGTACGCTGCGACGGCGACAGAGACTCGAATCAATTATACGTCGTTCTACGATCCTGTGTTTGCACTTGAGGTAGGTTCCAACACTGCCAACGTGTCCACGTAGCGGAAAGAAAGAGGGCGAAGATTACGGCAAGTGGTAACGTAGTAACCAACACAATGTAGTGTGACAAAGGGACAGTAACGAAAATATAAAGACAACGGGTTCAGCTTACTGACACACCCCAGTGTCACTGACTTCAAACTTGCACTATCGCTAGAGTACATTCCGAATAGTCGACACAGTTGTTTTTAATTCATTGCTATAGTGTCTATCTGACCAGGGCTTGTCTTCATATGAGGACAGCTCTACTTTTTCTAAACATGGTGCTCCCTCTAGTGTCTAAACGACCGGCAATTTGCCTCATATGAGGTCAAGGGTTCTGTAGTGAAGCTTAACTACAAATTGGAAATTGCGCAACTGTTGATAAAAAGGAGCACAAATTTGACCAAGCAGTACTTTAAACATCCATATACATATAAACCGCTAGTGTCTAACTTATAAGCACGATCAGTGGTCGTAAGGGATCTCTAAGTCTCAGATGTCCAGATTCGACTCCTCGCAAAACATTGTGCTGGCTGAGAAGGAACGTGAACATCTGTGCGATTTTTGCTTGTGACTTGCTGCCCAGAACGCATTATGGCGCCTCTTGAGCACGAATTTGAATGCGGTCAAACCCTACTAAAGGGGAATCTCGAAACGACTGCAGGTCATCCAAGCGCGTCTCCAAATGCATGAAAGACCTATATGAAAAGTGGGGTTTTGGCTAATTGTCTCTACATCGGACCAATTACAGAAGTGTAAAAGGGTAGAAGCATCCTGAAAGCCAGTTCACATTGATACATTGACTATCGTGAGTGAAAAGGTGATCGTAATCTGCGTGGTCCTCCAAAATGTTATCCTTAGTCAGATAGAGGGATAAGTATTATTATACCTTGCAAACTTGCAACTTGCAAGTGGAAGAAATGAACTTTGATTTTGTTTCACCTTTGAAAAATATGGCATCTAGATGAACGACAAACAAGATGTCGTCTCTAGGTGTCGGGTTGCTCTTGCGAGGGGTGTGAGACAAGTGAGTACTTTTCTACTCCAAAAGTCCATATTTTCTTTTCGAAAGAAACTGTGTGATTTCTGTTTATGGAGTAATACACTGTAACATTTTTCACAATTTAAGGGCCAGATATATCTCAATCGATCTAATTCTGGGGCATCTGGCATCCATCTTGTTTTGAAAATTCATACAGCCTTCAAGATTCCAAGATGTGAACGTCTAACACGGAAATGTTGACACCAATAGATCACGCCCCCAGCTCGAACATATGGTTCAGTAGGGTATCATCTTGAAAAGATCTCCTGTGACTGCCTGTCTGAGAGAATGTTTCATAATATTTGGTGGAAAGGGAAGGAATTGGAACTTAAATACCTTTTTTCTCGTCAGAACATGTCGTCCGCACCCTGTCTCTCGAAGTATTGAAGTTCTGTCATTGGTCTTTTAAATAGAACTAATGAAGTACCATCAGTCTCTGTGGACCCAAATCACTGTAATTTGGAGACATCTAGCTACTGTTACAGACATAATGTGCTATGTTTTCCTTTTTTAGCCATTTGCAAAGAAGATTGAAATTATATGAGGTATTCATTTGTTAGATGTTGACACAGCGCCTGTAAATCTGAGAATTTGGGCGTAAAGAGACTCCGCTGTATGAAAAGATGCAGTGAATACCGTCGCTGACTCTCATACTCGGGCTGAGTTCTCAAATGGTGTCATGCAGTCCTCTGTACGGTTCTATTGAGCGTGGTCTTGGTTATCGCGTGGATATCTTCTTCAGGGCCGTCAGAAATCAGGTCCATCAAGCCACCAGCCCTGATGTTGGCTATGCGTAGCTTGACATCCTTGAGAGAATCAGAGTGTTCCCGGTTGTCCTTGAAGAGGGTGATACGGCGGACCTTGCTTTTCTGCAGCTTCGGTGGCCTATCGGAAGGTCAAAGTATCTTCATTTTCAGGCTGCCGTGGCAAGACAGCACTATCACGGAATGTAAAACGCTTTGGGCGAACCTGTCCGGGATATTTTCCTTCCAGTTCGATCGTTTAACACCAAGATAATACGTTAATTCCTTCGCGTGGTCCCCGATGACCGCATTTTCAAATGATTCGTCCTCTTCTAAATAATCATGATGGTCTGTGATAAGATCAGTATTCGTTCATTCGCTTGTATTCGTGCCATCAAAGGCACTGGAAACTTCTCCCATTTCACTGCTGGATGAGTTGCAGTCCTGCACTGACTCTGGTACCCAGCTTCTATCAATCTTCACATGGTCAGATACATTTTTTTGTTTGAATCTTGAAGAAAACTTCTGTTACTGTTTCCAGAATCGTACCCAACCGGATATCCAATCTTTGCACGATCCCCGAACTTACCGTTTCTATTTTGCATAGGAATATGTAGGTATGCCCAGCTTCTAATCTTGCGAAGGTGGCCGAAATCAGGTTTCTTGTCGTACATGATTTCATACGGTGTTTTTCTAGGCTCGTTGTTTGTGAAAGTATAAAGTCTGTTCCTGATGCAGTCCGAAGTGGTGAAAACACTGCCCACCTCTTCTTATATATTGAATGTGTTTGGAATTATACGAAGACTTCTTGCAATATTCTTAATTGTTCTGTTAAGACGCTTGGCCTTCCCATTCGGTCCGTGAAAATACGGAGCTGACCAGTCATGTTGGAATGCCTTCTTATTCAACTAGTCCCTTACATACTTCTTAATGAACTCTTTTCCATCGTCTGTTCGCAGTAGCTTGACCAGGAGTTTGCCGGGGGTTCTACGGCACGCAGTTTCGAATGCTGAAACCATTGCCTTGACTGCTTTGGCTGCCTCTTTCTTAGAAATCAAAAACATACCATTAATGCTCCAGTCTCGTCGTCATACATCGGAATAAGGTACATGCTTCCTTTGAGAGACGGATGTCGTATCGGTCCCACAACATTGGAGTGCCCAAGTTCCAACGTTCTCATCGTATTTCTTGCTTCATCAGTTTGGATTGGACGATGGTCTTTCGTTGACTTTGCAACAATACACGGTTCACAGCCAAGTACCGGAGACCATTTCTGAAGACTGAAACCGCTGACTAGAAAAAGGCTCTTTCGAATCACAGCACCTCTGGCATGTCCCAATCGCTGGTGCCACACCTCGCACTCGGAACAGCCCGCAACCCATGCCTCCTGTTTTTGATCTGGTTGCTTTTCGGTATTTTAAATGGCCTCATGAACTTATCTGGTTGTTTTCGGATTAAATGGCTTCATGACGGCCTCATACAGTTAATTGTAGTCCCTTTTGGACGCATATAGCATCTTCCGTTTGGAGTTCTTTACAATCACGTGGCAAACCCCTTTCTGTCCTTTTGCTCGCCAATGATCACTACCCAGCCACACATTCTCAGTGGACTCATCGAAATGAAGTAACGCATAAGTGACGGAACATACACTGTTTTGTTGATAGCTACTGCTTTGACATTTCCCTCTACTGTTCCGTGCGCGGAAACTTATCCTTTGCCGCCAACATGCGCCACTTTTCCGTCTCCCACTGATACACTTCCATGACTGAAGTTTTGGTTGAGAGCTTGAAATGTTTCTTGATTATTAGATTCACCATACGCATCAATGCCCCTGAATCAATGAGCCACTTTCCTGAGACTTCGTGAACAGATTTAGACTCATTTTCATGTAATTCATGACGAAAGAAAAATCCATGCAGAATAACTAATCTCTCATAGCTTGCCGCCGTGAATTAGGTGTAGTTCTCCCATCCAAAACAACAATCCTGAATTCCCTATTCCAGCCATCGTTGCCTCTTTGGTTCCTTCTTTTCAAAAATCAGGCTTGTAGTTGCTACCATTGGGATTGAAGAAACAGCAATTTGTGGTATGTGGGGCCCCATGGGGCACAGGGTTACTGCCAATGCCACATCTCGGTTTTAGGTTCATGGTCAGAGCCTTGGATTCCGCTCCATACTTGATTCTGTTCGTTCTTATGGCGTAAACTTCAAATATGACGCGATCTGCATCGGGTTCGATAAAACACTTATGGAACGAATAACCGGCATCGCCGCAAAAACTTTACAGCGTATCCCACTCAAGAAAGCTCTTCTCTTCAATTGAAATAGCGTGATCAGCGGCCGCCAATTTGTTCTTGACTGTTATCAAGCGATTCATGGAATCCATCACGTTTTCGGAACCAGAAATTTTCAGGGATCGGAACTCAACAAGATAGGAGTCAATTCTTGCCCCTGAGACTTATTGGAACATATATAAAAGACTTTTACAAGTGGCATAAGGATATCGCGTCCTGAAAACAGTTGCGCTACACGAACCATCTATTGTAAGAAGAATTGTGTTTAGGGCTATTTCCGTTCGGGAAATCAATTTCTCCCGTTTGGTGTCATCGTCATTCGGTTTAGCCTCAGTCCCACTCATAATGGACCACAGAACTTTTGCTCGCAGTACTAGTTCAATCTTGCATGCCCATATGTAACAGTTCCCTAATTGAGAGCAGCAAGTCGGTATCAACTGGTGCCCACAGTCTCATTCTCCTCATCTTCCGTAACTGGAACTTTTTTGCGTTGACTGTTTTGGACAGCCTGCCACATCTTTGTATCTGAAGTGAGGTGAGGAAAGGTTCACAACGTGCCTGGCTCACAACCTGTTGTCGTTTCAGCTGGAAGTCGGCGTCGGGTAGCCTGGCCAGTTTAAATTGTAGTAAGTTTGATCTACCCGCTTCTTATACAGTCTACATGAAATATCTACCATACGACCACAAAACCTTCTCCTGTAATAGTCAAGTGAGAGATAATGCGCATTTTGGAGAATGAATTGATATTTGACATTTTGCATTTAAAGTGAGGTTGCAATCAGATGGAAACATGTCACAATTTCCTTGTGAACAGTTCTTACGACTCTCGTCAACGTTGTGCTATGTCGTGATTCTCATCATACATGTTATACTGACCAAGGGCCTTTGTAATCTTTACGGGTCTTGTAACATATAACCAACTTTGCACAACCAGAACTTATCCCATCAAAACATTGCATGCCATGCCTTTATCATTTCATCTCTATTTCATCTGCCTCTCCAATATGGGTTGCAATAACCGTCATCCAACGAAGGTGTCCGGTACTGGCACATGAGGTTTGGCGGAAATGAATGACACTATGTCCATCATAAATTCTCAATACGTCTTCGCATTACATCTGAGGGACTCCAATGGGCTCAGCATTTAGGACGAGACAAATTTGCCTTTTCGAAATGAAAGACAGTTATGTTCCATTGGTCATATGAATCAGGCATTCAACACTTTTAGAGTTCCTGTTAGCCCCACTAGCTAGGTAAAGGATCGCAACAGGATTGAAAATGTGTTCCAAATCCTTTTTGTTTTTCAAGCATTCCGACACATTCAACTATGGGGTATTTGAAATTTTTACTGACGGTATCGACACTTGGTGCTCTCCGTGCTCGATGGGCCGAGATCCAACCGTTCCGAATTTGATTACTGTTTTCTAGACGTTACGCATATTCTGCAAAGTATCGGTCGTTGAAGTTCTAACTCGCTGTATTGCCCTTAGAAGCCAGAAAAAGTCGAAATCGAGCATCGGATAAACAAAAATGCCCCACTTGAGGACTGTCACACTAGACTCAACTTCGCCTTCTCCCGCTGCAGCTTTCATATTTTACATTAATATCATATTATACTGCCGGTTATCCTAGTTCTGAGGTAATCAACTGCCGTGTTGCTCTGAAATTTAGGTACATTTTCCATCTTCATGGGATGTCGCCTGAAATACTTTCCGTATACTTCTGTGATATCTCTCACATGGTTTCAAACAGATATCTCGCGGATACCGGTAAGGATCTTTTCGAAATCCTAAACGCCTTCGATCATTTTGCTTTCGGACTTCTGGCCGAATTTAATTTGTCGGTCTTTAACATAAACGCTCCTAAGACGAAACATATTCTCTTTCTAAAATAAAAGGGATCAGTACTGATGTCTTTCATTTCAGATAGAGAATACGTAAGACGTCTGAACAAGAATCGATCAATACACAGAAGTGAAATGTAGCACTTTTCTTCTTAGGATACGTCGCACGTTATTGAAGAAAGTTACATTCACGAGTACAAGAGCCAGTCATCAGTTTCGACCAAAGCATATTACGTGGTGAACCTATACAGGCCTGTTTTGGTTGTCTTGTTACAAGGTGTCACTTCGGTAAATATCTGTTGCACCGAAGCGGTAATAATTCCACGAAATATTTATCAGAGAGTTTAGTTTGACCGACTTAGATTGTTAAGTTGCACGAAGTACTACGGCAGTCCATGTTTTCCGAAGAAAAGTTTGAATTAAGAGTTGCTGTTACAACTAGATAGAAAGAGTGAGCTTTATATGAATATTTGAGCGGCTGGTTCACTAGAAAATATAATACGTTGAAAGTGAAAGTGGTCAATAGCTATGGTTGAGTATAGCAGAGAACCAGTCAACAAAGAAACGACCCTTGAAAAGCTAAAACTGGCAAGTTATGGTTTATGGGTTCTGGCGGTCTCTCCCTTTGTAGCATAGGCGGCGAGTCTGTTTAGGGAAAGACAGAAACGTGTGAGATATCAATACGACCTGCGGTGTAGTGGTAAACAAACAAGGGCTCATTACCCGTTCTGAGTTTAGGCCTGAAAACATCGTAGAGCGGCGTTAAGCGTCAATGGCTCTCCAAATACCATTCCGTTTGCCTGATGACACGTGTACCCTGTGAATGTGCACATATGGCCTGTGAACAGGGGCAATAATTTAACTGAGATTTTTAGTCTGTTACTATCTTCAAAACTGTCATGGGGCAAGAGCCTCTAAACACTCTCAAGGGTGCTAATGTATCATACGAAAGTGTCCCAATGATCCGTGGGAACCCATATATCTACTACATCTTTTGGCAATAGTAGAAGATTCACGCTTACACATATGCGTATTTCTACCGCATATGACCAACATATGACGAAAATTTTAGTTAAGGATATTTCACTGAAGGTTTTGAGAAAGCCGCGTGAATGGTAAATGTATACGGATATTGCTTCTGAAACCATGTAATCGACACGCATTAGTCATGGCATACACTTCACAGGTAGTGTCGCAACCCTTTCAGTAGATCTGAGTCCTCAAGAAGTTGTAATAATCACATTCTTCTATATCATGGTCAACTTTATCTTCTCTCCTTTGTGTGCATATCCGAACTTTCACTTCGAAGTTTCTATCATCCGTGAGTGCAGCGACGTAAATTGCGTGATTTGTTGCTTTCCGAACACGAAGGGCCGTAATTAGCCTCATTTCGCGCCTGAGGACGACATCATCCTTGCGCAAGAATCATCCTTGCGCGAGAATCATCCTTGCGCGAGAAGTTTCTGCCTCTGAAGTACGGTTTTCTGGGTGTAGGGAGATTGTAAAACGGTTCGGAAAGGCGATTACGATGGAAACCAGAATAGCAAACTGTCTCAAACGTTCACTGCCCTAAAGCGTCTGAGACCGCCATGAAAAGAATCAGATCACATTCAAACGATAAAAAGGTCCCAATGGAATACCTTTAAGAGCTCCTTGGAAGATTGGGGACCGCAATGAACTCCTGTGGATGATGGTGAAAGCCCCAAAGGACATGGAGATGGAGAGAAAGGCAGCTATTCCTGCGCAACTGAGGACAGAAGCTAGGAAGGTAGAGATCAGGAGGCAATTCGTGGCTGAATCGTAGATGAGTAACGGATCAGATAAGTAGAAGGGTACTGAGGACGAAAAAAGATTCTAATGTTTGATCTGAACACCAATTGACCGTCTGAGAGAAGCATCGTAAGTACAGAGTGCTAGCACATCACTTATGTGATATGGAACTGAATAGAATTGGAATGGAATTGTGCCATACGCAGATGCCAAACTTTGGATTGGACGCAAAGACTGTCGCCTTTCAGAAAGAGCCCGTCGAGATGGGAGGCATACACGGCGAGAAGGGACAGGAACTGTGCCAGGAGGACCGCGTGGCACAACATGAAATAGAACGGGAATCGTTCAAGATGATGATGGGTGCGTTCATGCAGGCAAACTTTTCCGCCGTAATTGTAACGGAACTAGTGAACCAACTCTTCTACGAGGTCACATTTATCCAAAATGCGTTTCCCTAAGCCCATAAAAGGGCTCACATCGCTTACACAGGTCTCTCTTCTGTTTTTTGTCTCCTCTCTTCCCGGGCTTTAGAATTTCGACTATATTATCACTCTTCCTTCACTTGAACGGGCCGCAAGCGAGTAACGCGTGCCGGTATGAATAGGGGAGAGAAATCATGTCAGGTGTACTGTTGCTTGTGTTCCTGCTACTTTTAAAATGCCTGCTGTCGGTAATACAAACATTGCCAGTGGGTGTTAGGATAGTACACAGTTTTTGAAGTTTCTTGCAGACCTTAAAGCGATATACGTAGATAGAACTAGAAAGTGACCCTCCAATACTAATGAATTCGTCGTTGTCCATAGTGGATGAAAGAGCTTATCTTTCCGTGAACGTCACTCCAGAATGACGTGTTGTAGACATGAAACTATGCAAATCGCGTTACTGATATGCCCGATTGAAGCCTTCATAGAGTAATTTCAGAAAAGCACGTTCCATCTGACTGCGATATCCATGTATTCATTTATCACATTCTGCACGCCTTCACAAATCAGAAAATCATATGGGATATCCGTAACATCAAGAAACTTTAGAAGTTGTCAGTTGCTTGACATTCCTGTTGAATCACACTTTCTGATAGTTCAGCCTTCTCGTTGAGGAAGCAAGAAGATATATACATGGAAGTATCAGATGTTGACGCGCTTTCAGGAAGGGTTCTATTCCCTCCCACAACATCTACGAGGGTTTATATCCATGCTTCCCAACCAATAACTGCATATACGACTGGCGTGCTGGTGAAGTAAGACAGCACAGCGCAAGACGAGTAACGAGACGTTGTAAACAGCTGTAGCGGTTCCAAGTAGCGAATACTCCTATCTATGAGATTGTTTTGCCCTTTCCGATTGTGTATTGCTTTCGACATCGGGAAAGACAAAGGCAGCAGACATTTTCTATATTATAGGAGTTTCACGGGAAAGAAGAAATATGAATGAGATCACAACGGTGTGAAAACCCCAAAATGTAAGGTATTAAGAAGAACGCGAGCATTACAGATCTCTTTTGTTTTATACTTTGCATAGAAATACTTTTGTACGTCCTTCTAAAAGGGACTGACTTCAATATTCTTAAAAAGGATTGCATAGAACCACCCTATAAGCTCTATGCCACACACGACAGACTTGTCAAAGGAGGAGTACAGTATCTGGTAGTATTAAAGGGGATGGTCGGGGAGATTTAAAGCGAGGACATAAACGATTTTATTGAGAGAGGTTATTGAATGAAAGGATACATATTTTTTAGTCTCGCATGTACTGTACTGTTCTGACTTTTCAGCTACGATTTCTATAAAATGGGCGGAGTTCGGACGGGAAAGCAAAAGGGGGCAGGCACAACCACTCACTAACCCTGAGAGCCACCCAACCTGCAACCCCAAGTATGTCCAACTTAAGAACCGCTTTGCAAAAACCACTCAACACAATTAAGTCGCTCTGTTCATTTTATTAACCCTGCGCACCGCTAACAAAAGGTCGCTTTGCTCGACTTAATAGTACTGAATAAATTGCATAAAAACAGCACTTCTAGAATGGGATGAAGCAAGACGAATTCGAGCCGAACACATTCCTGTGGCTTTTTAGAAGAATGGTCGTGCTGATGTGCTCTTTACATGCCTTAGCGAGTGGTTTTAATCGATGGTAATACTCATATAAAGTCGCTCATATTCTCCCTGGCGTAAATCTCCTTATTAATCATGACCAACCCACCCAACTGTAATTTTCACTTGCAATAATTTGGTCATATCTGTTGCAAAAATTGTTTTGCGTATTGCTCACAATTGAAAAACCTCTGTGGACATGTTCCCGTTGCGATAATCGCGATTGTTCACTTACCAAATGTCATGATACCAAGTCCGCATGGTTTAGTCTCATTTAATCTATAAAGTGTACTGTTTTACCTAAAAATGCGGCAATTTCGGCTGCTGATGGCGCTGCGAATCCAGGATAATTTGTTCTTCCCGGTTCTCATTTCGTGTGAAAAATCGTCATTCGGCTGTCCAATGTAATGTAAATGTGCTCTACAAGGGTCTTAATTTCGAGGCTTTAAACCTTTTGTTTTGCAGGGAGACAACCTTTACTCGACCGTTTGAGCAGCGGGGTTGCTCGATTTCACATTCAATTATTGGATTTGAAATGGCTTCATTTTTAGGTATATTTGAGCATCTCTGGAGCCCGGTGCCGCAAATCTGTTTCAATTATCGTGGAGTTGCAATTATCGGGGATTTCAATTATCACGAGTAGACTGCACATGCGGTATTCAAGGACCTTTCATTGTTTCGACTGATGAAGACGGAACCAAAGAAAAACAGATGGAGAACGGAAAGTCCAGCATGTGGTATTATTTATCTTCTGCCTGTACAGACTATTGCATATACAAGTCCTCGACACGTGTCCTGCATTGCCACCGGAAGCTCAGTGTCGGTTGTACTTTAGCCTCTGCTGCAAATGTACATGTCAAAGCGTTGGTCGCCTTACAGTCGATGTCGCTACATGCGTCTTTTTCCTCGAAAACGCGCCCTTTTGCGGCAAGGGGGTATTCCATATATTACCTCGTGGGAATCTGCATCTCTTGCGAAACTGATTCGGTGGAGATAAGTTCCAACCCCGCATTCAAGTCAACTTGATAGGATGTCAAAAAACCGTCACTCCGTGTATGGTACGCCCTTGGCAAGCAGATTCAAATCAACTCCAATAGCCTGATCTTGCTATCCATTCGGCCCCGCCTCTCACAAATCACCTTGAGGTTAGTCTCATCGATCTGATAACATAAGTTTCTCTGCGAGCGTGACAATTCTTCTCTTTTAAGGTTAAGTGTCAATTACTGCCGGTTGCATGACACAACTAGAACTGGGTGATATGGGAAGCTTTTTGTTTCTATGATGGCTTTTTTCCTCGAATTCCACATCAAGTCAATAAAGATTTTCAACTCTACGTTTTGATTTTACCCCATGTCAAAAACCAAGGGGAGGCCATAATCAACAAGGGCTGCATTCAATCAGAAGGTAGTTGCATGGTTATTTGGCAAGCTTTACAAGTCTATAAAAGATTAAACCCCTCCCCCTTCCACACACACTCTCCCTGTACAAGGCGGTGCCACGAACGCGAAGTATCAACGTTATCATCTGAAGGCTTCTGATAAAGGAAATCGCCGTTGTATTGCACTGGTACTAGATTTATCCGACCAACCGTTATCATAACATAAAAGTCTGTGGATTTTATTTGTTTTCAACTTTGATGGCCTGGTTTCTATTTTTCTGGTTGATTGACTCGTTTTAAAACAATTCTGAAGTTAGAACCGAATAGAAAGCCTGCAGGGCAATGTTTCAATGCTATTGGTATAAAATTAGCTTAAAGAAAAATGCTTTCTGTATGCCGACCTTTTCTTTTGAACACCTTTATATGCATCACCGACTTGGTTTTCGCTAGAATCGACAAGCAAATGCTTTACCTCTAGTGATGACCTTCCGGTTAAATAACAGAAGTGAAATCGCGTCTTGGGTTGTCCAGAAAAATAAAATATCTTTGTCCTCATATGAGGACTAACGGTCCGATCGACACCAGAATCAATAGCAATACGAGGTGTACCCACGCATCACCGAGATTTTAGTTCCAGCACAAATGGGTCGTTCTTCTACCTTATACAGCAGCACCTCCCTCCGATATATGTATCTGACATATGGCCTCTTCCGCAGTCCTTGTATGCATCGCTCCCAATCGCAGAATGTTCACTGCGGCAATCATAACTTGAAACTGTGGATGTTGTGCGAATCAGATGAAACGATAAGTGACAGAATAAGGATCGACTATCCCTTAACGTAAAGAGAAGAATCAATGACTCCTGTCCCATAACAACCATAAGGGTTTCAATCACTCTTCTTAACTGAGATGAAATCTTCATATGTAGATACTGAAATCCTTTCTCAGTGGTTCGTGTGACATACGTGGAAGGGTCAGAGACAATGGTTTGTTGTTAGGGGATTTCATTTCAAGACATCATCGCACCCTTTGAAGCATAACTAACGAATGTCTTCACCAAGAACAAACCACCAATGAAAACTAGCTCTTGCCACACAGACAGCATTAGCACATTTTCGAGTGTATTTCACGACATTCAAAAGATCTCATCTAAGTGCGGAAGCTATGGGATGAGAATATGCCGCTCTCTGTTCTCTTGTGCTTCGATTTTAGTAAGGTGTATTTGAAAAAATACCTCAATCATTCTTCTTTGGATAAAAGGCACTTTCGTTCGAGCTGTAAGACCGCAAGCACAAACTTTTAAAACGGTTTTCATCATCTTATGAACAACGTATCATTCGTCGCAGTACATGGTCCCTGAGGACTAACACAAACAGTTATTATTACATGCTGAGGAGAAGACGTATGAATCGTGTCTTTATGAAAATCTTGCTTCCCAAGTATGGGATACCAAAACCAGTGTCTTGGATCTTTCATGAGGCGTCTGGCAATCCTGAAGAACTTTGCGGTGCCTGATCTTATTCGCAGTAAGGAGTTCCTCTACGGCTCTTCTATGCATAACCGAATCTTTCAGACTTCTTGGTCTACTCACCGACACATCTCACGCACCTGAATCATTAATTAGCGAAGACGCAAACAAATGGGGTGTTGGAAAGCCTGAATCTACCAAAGGCAGATCCGGCGATTACGAGTAATTCGAGAGCAATTGATTAGGATGAGAGAGGACGTTAAAGTAACTGTACCATAGCTCCATAGGTTACACCGGTTTTCATAGTTTCTTTCCAATACGATGGAAGGGATCTATGTTACCTATAATTCTTGTCGCCCAGTTTACCATAAAGCAGATGGAGCCAGTTCACAGGACATCACACATATTGAAAGAGGGACGTCAGAAAGTTTCTTGAACAACTAGGGTTCCTGCTTCTTTGGACTGTTTCCATTTGCAGGCCTTCATGGTCTATCACATGAATTAAATATATTGCGAAATACATTATATACACACAGGTTTAAGAGTGATAAGAATTGCCTTTCATGCATGCCTGTGTGCTTTTTGTATAAATGAGTTTTTGCCCGGCGTCCACCTGGCGAGGTTCATATCGAGAGGGACGCCATATATTTTGGTGGCATTCTGGTGACGAGGGTCGAGTCAGAAGAGTAGATATTCGGGGAGTGCAATGAGAATAGTCTGCAATTGTGGCCCTCGTTTAAGCTTTGTATATACGGTTAAAGATAGCCAGAAATCTACTCAACACCTGCGATAACAAAAGTCGCCAATCTGTAGGGGCAAGGGTTTTAGTTGGTGCAGACAGAGAGTGCGTTGCGCGGTAAGTAGTGCAATGTCATATTCAAGAACATGTCGATCATAGAAATGTGAAAGAAGAGTTGAAGGGGAAAGAAGACCTCAAATTTTCCGGCACGTATCAAGACAGCGAGAGACACGGTATCTCAGAAGATCAGCATGACGTGAACTTTGAAGGGTGAAGGTACCTTCAGTACTGATGCATACTGAATTGCATGCAGGGACGAGAGATTTTATCATCAGGAGGATATTTACCAGCGTCTATTAATCAATCATGCACCGCCTCGATGCCATTAAAAACACAAACGGTCAGACAGCACTAGTGTCTAGACGACAAGCAATTTGACCTCATATGAGGCCAGCTTTTTTTTTGCAAAAATATATAAATTAAATCGAAACTTTAAAACATTCAGTTTGGACACCATTTCTTTAACGTATACGCGCTCGGCAATAACATCTTGCAAAACATTGGGATGGCGGTTTTCAATGCACAGAGAGACTAAGAATCTAATGAAGTATCAATGATGAGTTGACTTTTTAAACAGGCGTTTTGGTTGTGAAGATATCAACATAAAACCTTTTGAGGTTGGTCAAAAAAGGCTCCTTTTTGGGCATTTTAAAAATGGCTGGAGAAGACGTGCAGATCTCACCAAACTCCACCCTTCCACAACGCAGAAGTCAACTGCCGTGTCGAGAGTATCTTTTTTCCATCTTGTTGAGCTAGCACAAGTCGAGAAAAATAAGTTGAAAAGTGACCTCATATGAGGTCAAATGGCCTCATATGAGGTCATTTGTCACCTAGACACTAGAACTATTGCCTTTTTTAATTTACTCGGGGATTCATGGATTTGATGATGTGTAGACCACAAGAATCCCAGCCACTCCCTCTGCGTGCACAGTATGTGCAGTACTGTACACGTAACCATTTTCTCGTCGCGCATTTGACCAAGTCAAGCTATTCGCTTGACGGGGTGCCAGCACAGGCTTGGATGGAGCTTGGTTTTGTCATTTTTCAGATCTCATCTGTTTCGTATTTCGATAACATCAACCCACTGAGAATGCCTTGACTGATAGACAGGGAAGGTGTGAATTGTTTTGAGCGCCCCTGATATCCTCAACATCAACTGATATAAAACTATGTGTAAAGTATTACTTTTACAGAAATTCTTTTCATATTCCGGGGTTTTCGGGGTCCAGTGACCCTTCGCTCCTTATCCGGGTACCAATGAGCACGAATCGAAAGAGCTTTCAGACTTTAAGAAGACCTCAAGAATTCGTTCAAACGCGCAACGGCGACCCCCCCAGAAAAAAGAATTACTTTCAAGATGGATAAAAATGAAAGCAATTTCAATAGACTGCTAAGAAGAATAGATTCATACTGATGCAGACCGGATATCAATCACAAGCTTATCTTCATTTTATATCTTGACAATATCCTCAATACTATGCGTCATATCCATTTTTTGCAAGTGATTTACGACTGCTTGAAATGTTGGCTTGAAAAAGTAGGCTGTCAATATCATGCCTAATTCTGATACCTCTATATGCACGGAAATAAGACACTAAGAGTACTCCATGCCGATGACATCTCGATGTTTATTTTTTGCCTTAAATGAATTTCGCTCGAGATGTCATCAAATGGACACATTTATTGATTAGTGTGAAAAAGAGGCCCTTGGGAACAGCTTTTGTTAACAAGACCCACTGGAGAGAATCGAGAAACAAGCACATGGACTGGAACCGACATTGATTGCAGGAGCACAGATATGGCGCACCCCTGAGTGTTTAACTTCAAGCCTGGTTAAAGCAACCATAGGCCAGTACGGCATCACAATTAAAAACCTGTATCTTCACCTATAGAGGCTTAGCTATGAAAACATGTCAAATGACTTCTTGAAACAGAAGAGCAGCTAATCAAAAACTCTGAAATCAGCAAATGAGTGAGTATGTGCTCTGCTGTGGAATACGTCTGGCGCATTGGTTGGTAGAGGGAAGATGTCTCCAAGCAAGCAATAGGATTGGACTTTTATATGAAGAAAGGATTACATCCCATGAATGCGTGCAAGTTGCATGATTTTATTTTCTTCCATCATGCGAAGAGAACTTCTATTGCGCAACATGGGCAAAACGAACAAATTTGTCTAACACAGCCTGATTTAGTCTCTGCAACAGACAGAAAAGGAAGCCTGGGCGTCTCCTTCCGAGGTATTGGGAAGCAACCACAAACGTGAGGGCGAGAGCCGGGGAGAAGTGCTTGGGAGGATTATCAGCGAGGACTTTGCTCAGAAATGCTGCTGTTAGAGCAGCGAGAAAGCGGGCACAAACTGCAATTTTCCCCAGGACACAGTAGTTGGGGCAAAAAGTTGACCTCCGCTCGTAGCTTTTGTACCGCTATACGTTGTACAATACAGTTTTCGGAGTCCCAACAACTTACAAGAAATTTATATCATTCCCCATGGCTTCCAATCATAATAAATTAGCTTCGAGGTTAATTCTACGATTGCCTTTCTTTCTTCTCACGGTTTTTACTTCTCATTGAATGACATCAAAGCTCCTTCTGCAGTGCAGTGTGTGCGATACTGCAAGTCAGTGTGAGATATAATACATACGAGAACGTTGAAAAGGGGGGTTCTGGCGACGAGCTTCCTTGAATTAACTTTAAGAGCGGTACCAACAGAACTATAATCTCAATCAACCTCTAGAGACAAGTGCTTCAAGCAAGTGAAGGGCACACTGCGCAAGTGTTAAGATTTGCACCATCCACGGGTCTGGCTTCATTACAAACCATGTTTTCATCCGTTCCCTTACCTCCTAACGTTTTATAGAAGAAAAAGATGACATGTCAAAACCAGAACCTCGTCAGGATGGAGAGTGGAAGAGCCGGACCGAAAAATGGGGCCTTCAGGGAAGAGCGCAACTTCCAGGATCGTTTTAAGCCAGCAAGGCTACCACAGTGACTAATGGTCGGGGTCATTGTCACGTGTAGTGCTTCGTTCCAGCTCTTCCTTGTTGCCTCTTTCCGTTCTGAGAGATATGCGTATCATTCGATTATTTTTGTTTCAAAAAAAAAAAAAAATCTCTTGGTATATGGTATGATATATGCGAGTAGTCATCGTCCGCGACTGCTCGATGCTACACTATTAGTACCTACTCAAATTGCTTAACATTCTCGCTGTCTTTCGATGTTAAATGTCGTAGCTTGATATCGACTGGATTGCACCACTAACAACATTCTCATGAATCGCAGTCTTTCTCGCGAGTTTCTATGGAGAAGTCACGCAGGCACCGTATGGAATTCAGATTAATGTTTAGAAGAAGTCACAGCGATTGTGAGGTAGCTGCTCTATATGAGTTTATAGGCACGTGAAGTATGAAACTGAGTTTCTCTCAAACTATGACAGGGGCAACCAAGTGACGATGCAGCTCATCGTGTTGCTTACAACAACACTTTCGAAAACAGCTTTGACAAAAAGTGAAGATAGAAGGAAACTTCAATTATTCTGTGCACAAAAAGAACTTACCAATCCATCTATGCCCCATTAGCGAGAAACAGGCATGCTTGCAAGCACAACCTGAAATTTTTTTTCCGCCGGTTTCCCGTATTAGTACGATGACTCAGCACTTGCATTGGCATAGTATTCCGCTTTTTTTTAAAAGACATGCTGCAGCAAGCTAAGTTCCACCCTTACGCATATCTATCCTCCTCTCAAGCTGCTTTCATCCCTTGTTGCATCTTTTCAAAGATAAAAAAGTGTATCTGTACTGAGTGTTTTCAAATCTCAGTAAGATCTTTTCTTCGAGAGAGAATCCCATACAGCAAACTGCCTTCCACTCTCATCAACAGCAGTACAACTAAAAGCTTTTACGTCTCTGTGTTCAGTAAATATGATCGTACCGCATTGTTGAGAGTTACAGAGCGCTGTCAAGATCCGGCGATCTTCGTACTGTGATATATTGTTTTTGATTAGATTGCGGACTTACTTTTCGTACCTTTGTCGGTTATTTCATGAGGACGTGACCCTTTGAGAAACTATTTTATAACATTTTATTGACTGTAAGTTTAAGTCTGACCCAAGAGACATCCCCTATGCTGCCACTGAAGCACGTATCCACTCGCCGCCTACCGGCATATATTTGAGTGGTCGCATAAATCACCAGTGCCATCGCCGTCTCAAGGCAAAAGTGGGGTCAGAACTGTGTGAGGGATGGAATAATGGACTCACCAGTATACTTTGCACACGATCTCTCTTTTCGTCACCCACAAGAAAACATCCCTCGTTACTAAAACACACCACAATGCAGGCAACCCGAACTAGTTACCTGACAAAATCCAAGTAAAATCAAAACTGCTTTGACCGTTTGACCTTCACCAATACCGCTCCAGCTTAATTTATTATTATTATTATTCAGCCTGTCCACCATTCCGAAAATCATTTTAATTTATCGCCTACGTGGCTTTTGAAAGAGGCGTTAGCGAAATATATCCGTTTCTCCGAGACTTACATTTTCTGGACACATTATTCTCTGCATTCCACACCTGCACCTACATCAAAGGACGAGAACAATAGGTAATGTGTCAATGTATTGTTAGTACTACATGATGTCACGAACGCGACAACGGCGGGAGGAAGAAAAGAGCTCTTCCAACCATGCTCGACGCATCATACACTCCGAGTACATTGACTTCCACGTCATTATACAACAACAGGACATGAGATGGAGTTGGCTTCAGAAATGGAGACAGAGTTATTTTCTTCAATCAAGACTGCCAAGAAAACATTTCTTTTCTTCACAAACATATGATCACTACAAACCAAGACCGCAGGCTTCTTACTGCCCTTCGAACGCTTCAAGTGGAATAGACTGCAAGCTGCATTCCAGATATATCTATAAAATGCAATCCCTGCAGGATGTCTTATATGAGTGAGTAAGGATTTTTCTCAAATCAATGATTCAAGGGACTCAACAGATGCTTTGAAGTCGATAGTATCGACAGAACTAAAAACATTTATTGATTTCGAGGGAAATTTATTCAATTAAATCGGGGAGCGAAAGAACAGCGATATTTCGGAGACACAAGGACGATAAAAAAAGGATATGGAGGGAGTTTTATAAACACCGATGTAGGGATGCAAAATGAAACATGCTCTCGTGAGGTATTTTGAAAGTATTGCCTCCCGATGTATATGGCGACATCATATCATATCTGATCAAGCTGAAGAGGACGTCAAGCTGAGCATCAGGAATGGTTAACCGAGGGAAGCAAGAAGGATCACGATCAAAAGGCCGAGATGCGAAAATCATAACGTTCAAGCAAGTCTCCACACCAAAAAGTAATATGCACGGAGCAGCCCCATGAAATAAATCAATAGAAACCGATAGAGTCAACCCTGCTTTAAAGTCACTAAATTTTCAATATGACATAATTTCATTCTAGTGATAAACCATGGACTCAAAAAACAAAACTCATGTACCCATCTGAACAGTCCTACGCGAAGAGAGTAACTGATATTACATCCCCATATGAAGGGTAAGAGAGAGCGCATGTGAGGAGGAGGGGCTCGGACTCAAGCTTAAATTCATTCTATCTCGGCCTTTAGATATTTAAGTCAGTAGGATCTGAGATGCTTGTGGCGAAACTGTCCGAAAAAGACGCCGAGAAATTTAATACGTCGATAAACTAAGCTCGATGCTTGCGGAGCAAGTTCATTCTTTCCCTTCAATAGAGAACTGTCACAAGATGGCCTGTTCAGTTGATATGCAAATGCAGACCGTGAACCCTCATATGGCCTTTCTTGTAATCTGGCGGCAAGGACAATACATGACGATTTCTGGAGTGAAGGGAAAGAGCTTTTGGCCAATTAAGCCAACAAAAAAATTACTGCAGTCCAACCTAGATTGCCTTCGAGAAATTGTATCTATGTCATCGTACATCTCTTAGGCACAGGCATTATTTTGAGGACCTGTAGTACAGAAGCCCTATTCACCTACAGGTCACCACATGCAAGTTATTGACTCGAGAGGCGATGAAGGCGTGAGAGGTGCATTTGTGATGACAGTTCTCCGCATTTTCCTCTTTTCACAGTGGATTGCGAGCAAGCTTCCCCCCTGTCTCGCTAGAAAAATAGCATGTCTTATCCCATATTTTCAAAATTGTGCTCCAGCAGTAAATATGGTCAAGTGTTTCGTAAAAAGGTGAAACTGTGCACTTGATACCTCCAATATTTGAAGGGAGCGGTGTTGCGCGATTTGAGTGATTTCATCGCTTTGCACGCAATTCTGAGCGGGTTCTCCCGGTTGAAAATAAGCTCTTTTATCATACGCGATATGCACCTTGATTTATATACAACAACGCTGAGGCCCATTCTGCGAGTGTTTTGCTGCAGAGAGGCTGAAGGAGGACAACGGGCGATGCAGAGATAAGGCGAGGGGTGATCGAGTCGACGATTTGCTCTCTACAATTGTGCTTACGAGCCCTTCTTTTCTTTAATTCCTGCAGGTTGCATGTGAATTGCATGAAAACTCGAGATTCCGGACAAGAGCTACAGATACTGTTACAGTTGCAGCTCCACATTTTGTTTGTTTTACAGCCACAGTGCGGCGTGTACTGCTGTACGTACAGTACAGTATGACCTCCTCTTAAGCGTATAAAGGCTCGAGATGGGGCCCATGGACCAAACGTATTCATGAAAGAGGAAATTTATCGGTGTTACAATGCCATCTTTGGTTTATAGACGGATAGCATCCTGCTCGGAATACACTGTGCGAAGCCAGTCGTACTTTTGGTTTATATCGATCATACGTGAGGGCACCTTCATTATGGTTTGACAGAAATGTCACAGGAGAGGTTTTTTCAATGTGAACCGTGAAAACCGAACCGTCGCGTTGTCACACTGCGGGCAAACTCCTGAGCTCACCTGCTCCATCCCAAAAACGTCACGTGGCCATGAATCAATGGCCAGGGCCCAATGACAGATTTCGCACGACGGGTACTACTCGCAACTACGCCCCATCTCCGCTGAGGATGGGAACTGCGAGAGCCGGGGGGCTTGAATGTGCTGTAGTTGGAAACGGTCGCCTCGCGATTCTCTTTTTCACACCATGCGAAAGAAACGAGTTTCTTTTCCAATAGCAGATGCCTTCAAACATGGCCTCCACAGGTATGCGTCCTCTCACCGAATAAGACGAGCAGCGAGCTTGAAAAGCAATAAACTTTTGGTGCAGGGGAAATAGTGGTCAATGTACATATCACGTGTACAGTAAGGCCTGTGCCGGCGGTAGAGGGAGAGGGGGTTACAACGTTACAACCAGGGAGAACCCGGCGGTAGAGGTCCTCGGACGACAGCGCTGTGGATGCAAAGAGATGATGTGGTATGGTTTCATATTCATACTGTGGGATTCCACTTTCTCATCGGCGATCCTGCAAGTAGTTTGTTTAAGTGGTCATGCACGGTGTACCACCCTCGATAATGTTGAAGCCGCTATGGCCCTCAATTTCATGCAGAAAAATCGACAGAGTTCCATTCTTGTAATAATTTAGTATATGCATGAATGAAGGCGGTCTCCTTCCACACGCAAGACATTATAAGCGTCGCCACGGTACAGTATAGGACCAAACGAACTTTCACGTGACATTTATATTCGCAGTGTGAAACGCTCTACACGATACTACTACACGCCCACTATGCTGCAACCTTCATAGCACCATCTTTCGACGGCATGTGCGATTCCTTGATTCGTGTGTTCAATTGAATGACATCTGCAAGCCGCACCTCATGCATCTGAATTTGTTTCACTATATCCAGACCGCTCATAAACTTGCCCCATTTCATGTTTGAATAAAAGAATCGATCACCATCCCTCAGCCTCAGAAATTGGTCAACGACAATCTTATGAAGCAATGGACCGAGCAAGGATTCGTGGACCTTGCGTTCAGCCAACCCACCCACGAACGCATCAATGTGATGAGGTTTCCTGTAAACTGCCAGGATGCGCTCCTGCAGGTTCTTGGGAATATCTTCTAGACCACCACTCAAACCATAGAGCTTCCGCGCTGCCAAGTAGGACGGTAACTCATGATCTCGGCCCCTCTGAATGTTGAGCGCCACCAAGTCTAGCGTCCCTCGCTTCTTTGGACTGAACAGAAAGTCGCGAATGGAATCTACATGCTCCAAGTCTACATCCATAGCTCGACTATGCATCGCTCCAAGCAACCATTTTTCAACTCCAACTGTTTCGAAAAGCTTGGTATTGAAAAAGGCGTTTTGGAATGGTTCCTTGTACGTTCGACCGTAGAAGTCTCGTACGAGGAGATCGTTTCGAACGGCCGAATGACCCCAACGATACGCTGCCGTGGTAAACAGCAGATTCATAGTAGCATCTACCTTTGGGTCATATCCTGTGTACTCTGGCAAGGCGGATTCCCCGAGCACGGCCGGGAGAAATTCGTTGTAGACTATATTTTGCAGTTCGGCCATGACAACTTTGCGAGCCTGTTGAAACAGCCACTCATCTGTTTGCAGCGGTTTGTTTTGATCGCTAAGAGCGGCGACGAGAAGATTGCAGACCCGATTGTGCTCCCGAACGAAAATAGTGTGAAGCGATGTTAACACCGGATTTTCGTTCGCTCGGACATCGCCAGCCGCAAACAGAGCCGGGTCGTTTGGCCTGTTGGCATTGTCGAGGGTATAGAACAAGTGTCGTTTCGAGTTTCGCGGCAACAATAGGTGCCCCTTGTATCGGCTCATGATGAGCTTGCCATGCTTAAACGAGCGGAGAGCACGCATGCGAAGCGGGGTAGAACCATAAATGCCGCTGGCATCAACAAAGGCGGTGATCTGATTAAAAGGGCTTGTGCCCTTGTGCTTGGTGGTGACTATGGCATAGTCCTTATCACAACACTTGGGCAAGGCGAGAATATCGGAGCGCAAAAACGACATGCGCTGTCTTGCAGTGCGCTTGTTAAGCGCTGAAAATGGGGCGTGCCTCTTCTGGTGCTCCCCACTTGGCGTGAGGACGATGTCGTGATCCAAAAACTGGCCAAACACGACCATGAGAAAGTTGAGTCGTCTCGGGGCATGCGCATGAGAAACGTCCTTACAAAGCGCGTTGGACACGAGCCTTGGGTTGGGGAGGCGGTGTCTCAGTGTGAGCTTGCCGCGTTTCGGATGGGCGAGCTGCGGGACTCTCGCCATGCCGTAGTGGGGGAATCTCAAGTTGTTACACAGGGCGGAGATATGCGGGAGGGTAGCCGAGCATCGGCGGGAGCCGAGGACAGCGTGGACGTGTGCGAGCATCTGCTCGACGCGGGCGCGGGCGTAGAGGTTGCGTGCGCGGCGTGGGCGTGGGCGGTTGATGTGCGGTGCGCGAAAGGCGATGCGGAAGCGGGCGCGCGGGAGCAGGCTCAGGTCGAGGCTTGCGCTGTGGAGCGGAACGGGGAAGCAGCGGGGGTGGTGTGCGGCGAAGCGGAGGTGTGCGGCGGGGCCGCGGCGGTGGAGCGAGACGACGAGCGGGTGGGCGTGGATGTCGAGCAGGCGGTAGTGGGTGCGGTTGAGGGCGCGGACGCGGACGACGGAGTCGGCGAAGAGCAGGCGGAAGACGTGCGGGGCGGAGAGGTAGCGGCGGGCGCGCGGGACGGCGGCGAGCGGGAGGCGGTGCGTGAGGGTGAAGTGCGAGGGGAAGGAGGGCGGCGAGGGGCACTTGGGCGTCGCCGAGAGCGCCAGGGCTGGCAGGACGAGGAGCAGGAGCAGCGAAGTCATGGTGGGGCGCGGTGCGGGGGCGCGGGGGAGCGTGGCGGGGCGCGGGCACGGCAGTTAAGAAGGGGTGCGGAAGGG